>NC_069127.1:69653722-69921222 GCF_026914265.1 Mya arenaria | reverse complement strand
TAGAACTTTAAGGTAGGGAGTAAGATGATGTATCCTCTGTTTGTGTCCAAGGATTTGTAACAATTATCAGAACTATAAAGGCACTTATAACTGTGGCCCGCATGACGTCTGATGACATCCGCAATTTAGTTAACTTCAATCTTTCATGCACATTTATTTTCTCAAGAACTTTCTCAACAAACCATCAAGCGCAAGCAGCGTTTAAATTCGGTGAATTTAAAAACGACTTGCCAGTATTAAAATAAATCTTTTTTTTTTTAATTTATTAATGCATTTCAAATGACGGTAGGTTCATTGTTCACCACAGTTCCCAATAGGAGTAAACTCATATTTAACAACAACGTCCTTGTGATGAAACGATCTTATTAATGAAAAACATTTCGACAATCAAGTAATTTCATAGACCTATCCGTTTTTAATGCATGAAGAAATTAGTTTTTCCAGTAGGTTTACTTGAAAGCGGATCCTCGTTTATTTCCTGTTAATGATGATTGACGTATCTATTGTTTTAACGTTAACGTTTCAAAAATTGCCACAAGTACATGGATTATGTTATGTTTGAAATGGTGAATTAGTTAATGTCCACCGAGTAAGTTATTTACTGCGTTTATTTCGAAAGAAATTATTTTGATTGTTCTTAAACGTTTATGGAACTAATTATGGC
The DNA here is from genome assembly GCF_026914265.1 of Mya arenaria. Lineage (NCBI taxonomy): Eukaryota > Metazoa > Mollusca > Bivalvia > Myida > Myidae > Mya > Mya arenaria. The sequence continues at coordinate 69,920,558 of NC_069127.1, read as the reverse complement.
GATGGTACCATAAGTTCAGCATATTCTGCCATTGGCTTTAACCTTTTTATCAAATATTTTTTTCCTTTTTGTTTTAGAAACTAGTATAGGTGTATGAACTGTATGAATCCACCAAATGTATCGAATCCAAATGCCATATGAAATATTACGATATTAATTTAAGGAGGAAGGATGATACTTCCGAACAAATATAGCCGTTCAATAAAGACATTTAGATTAGTTGCAATATTTGCTCTTAATTAAATGAATACTGGTCACAATTATTTGATGACTCGCTATTGCTTGAACAATAGTTTAACATAACCTGGTTTTTATTTATGCAATTAAGTTGACATGCATATCATGTTCATGAAACTCTCCCGTTACCAAAATGTTCGTTCCTAAAGCGTTTGCTCTCTCCTAAAGTTTGTAAAAAACTCATTTTGCAATACCAAAATAGCATAATATATGTATGTCAGTATGTGTTCGCAACAAACATTAATATAAAATAAAGAACTATTGATAATACTTCATATTAACCTTTTACTTTATTTTTCTCTTATGTAATGACATAATAGTTACTGGAAATGATTGCCATTAACAATTAGAGGATAATAATATACTGAAAAAGGAGTAAAATCAAGAAAAATAGGAACAAATGGAACAATGGTTTTCGGAGGGGAAAAAGGAGTGATTGGTTTTGGCAGGTAATGATAAGGTTTTACTAAAGTAAGAAATGTATAGATCCATAGACGAGAATATTTTTAAACTCAGTTTCTTACCAAAAATACGGTATAATCATTTATTCAGACATATTTAAATAATTGTAATATTGGTACGAGATTTCATTTAACGATACCCTCGTTATTGTTCGAAAAGTATTCGTTTGAATTGTTAATATTATAACTGTTTTATCGGAGGCCAGGTCCCGGGATAAAAAGGGCAACACCTTAGAAATTTATATATACAATTAATGTTTGTTTTTGAAACTCAAATTTTTAAACTTTTCATAAAATAGGTTGATACTATCAAACACTACACTTTATATCAGCAATTTCATAAACTCCGAAGCCATCATATGAAGGGAAAATAGCATATAAATGGCATGATATAAAATAAGAATAAACGTTTTTTATAATAAGCATATTAATTTTCATGTTAAACGCGGCATGTTACCACAAACAGACGATATCTGTAATAGTTTCGTGTTTTGTTTAATTTATTGTTAACGTCCAAACTGTTCATAAAAAACATGCAGTTATTGTGAAGAAAATGCAAATTTAAGTATTGCTATAACAATAATCGAACTTGCTGCTGTGTTTGCGTAATATAAAATGGATTCAAATGTCAGCCAATTATGGAATGTCATTACCTATACTGATAATAACAATTTGTATTTAAAATATACAGCATCTGGCTACTTTTGAAAGATATACTGTATTTTTAATGTCTCATATATTTCGTTAATTTTAAATAGGTAACGTTAAATCATGAAAATAAATAGTTTTGTAATAAGAATTATTCTTATTCTTGGATTTAAATGTTATCTTCAATAATGATATATGAAGACACCAAAGAGGTTGTGTGTTCGATCGCCAGCAGGGGTACTTTCATATGGACTCTCGAAAAGGAAACAGGACTGGTTTTCTGCTCAGGAAACGGACTCGAGAGTGATTCTTTAAGCTTAGCTATCGTCACAATCGAGCTAAAATAAATTTGTATATACTAATGTTGGTGAAAACTGTACCGTAATGAAACCGTTTGTTAGGACTACGACGTAAAATTCAGAAAGAAGACATGTTTCTTTCCGTAATATACATTGAAAGGCTATGCTACGCATGTCATATTTGAACTATGCTTAACCCTCACTATATATTTGCTTAAAACGATTGTGCACGATATAGTTCACACATTATTTACTGGAATTATAATGAGCCTATGTCGATTAAAATTCTAAAACGGTCGTTCGTTTACTCAAGCCAATTTGACCCAAATCAGTGCATTAACTAATTGAATAATTCAGCAGTTCGATCAAATGAAATTGGCATAAAATAAAATCAGAAAATACGTTTTATATTCATGATTCATCTTATGGTTGCATAAACGTCTAAATGCCAACCTTGTAAAAGTAATTTATTTTATTACAGTTTGCAGCAAACCCACAATTTCTCATGGCTTTGTTTCTGGTAACGCCAACACAGAATTGAATTCGACCGAGACAGTTTCATGCAACACTGGGTATGACTTAAGCGGTGATGGAACTATCACCTGCCAAGCAAACAAAACTTGGACTACGCCTCCAACGTGTGTGATCAAAGGTCGGTCTTAGTTTATTAATTTCTCTGTATTCATCATAGTTGAATTAAGATTTAACTTATTAATTCTAAAAATGTTCAATGTTAATCAAGTTTAAAATTCAAATTTAATTTTACCGTATATACATTTGTTATTTTCTGCATTTGAATGTTGCCTTAATTGACCATTGCGAGCTTAATGATATCTCCAATAATGGTGTTAACTATTATAAAAACAGTTTGTAAGGACTATGACGTTAAATTCAGAAAGAAGACATCTTTCTTTTCGTAATATACATTGAAATGCTATGCTACACATGTTATATCTGAACTACGCCTAATCCTCACTGTATATTTGCTTAAAACGATTGTGCACAATATAATTCACACATTATTTACTGGAATTATAATGAGCCTGTGTCGATTAAGATTCTAAAATGGTCGTTTGTTTACTGAAGCCAAGTTGACCCAAATCATGGCATTAACTAACTGAATAATACAGCTGACAAGTTCGATCAAATGTAACATGAAACAAAAAATCAGAAAATACGTTTTAGATTCATGATTCATCTTACGGTTGCATAATCGTCTAAATGCCAACTTTGTAAAAGTAATTTATTTTATAACAGTTTGCAGCAAACCCACAATTTTACATGGCTCTGTTCCTGGTAACGCCACAACGGAATTTAATTCGACTGTGAGAGTTTTTTTGCAACACTGGGTATACCTTAAGCGGTGATGGAACAATCACCTGCCAAGCAAACAAAACTTGGACTATGCTTCCAACGTGTGTGATCAGAGGTCGGCCTTAGTTCATTTTTTGTATTCATCATTTTAAAATTAAGATTGAAAACATCCATTACAAGAAATTGGCAATACTCATCAAGCTAAAAATTAAAATTTGCCATATATACATTTATTTTTTTTGTACATCGGAAAGTTGAATTAATTGACCATTTGGATTTAAAGTTTATCTTCAATAATGTTGTAAACTGTAATAAAAACAATTAGTTAGGACTACGACGTTAAATTAAAAAAAGACATGTTTCTTTCCGTAATCTACATTGAAAGGCTATGCTCTAAACTTCGCTTAATTCTCACTGTATATTCGCTATAATGATTGTGCACATTATAGTTAACACAATATCTACTGGAGTTAAAATGAGCCTACGTCGATTTAGTTTCTAAAAAGGTCGGTCGTTTACTCAAGCCAATGTGACACAAATCACGGCATCAACTAACTGAATAAAACAGCAGTTCGATGAAAAAATGGCAACAAACAAAATCAGAAGATACCTTTCTGATTCATGATAAATCTAAGGATCGCATACTCGTCTAAATGCCAACCGGATAAAATAATTTATTTTATTACAGTTTGCAGCAAACCCACAATTTTACATGGCTTTGTTTCTGATAACGCCAACACGGAATTTAATTCGATAAAGAAAGTTTCATGCCACACTGGGTATGACTTAAGTGGTGATGGAACGATCACCTGCCAAGCAAACACAACTTGGACTACGCTTCCAACGTGCGTGATCAAAGGTCGGTCTTAGTTAATTTTTATTCATTATTGTTCAATTAAGATTGAACATCCGTTGGAAGAAATTGGCAATGCTATTCAAGCTTAAAATTTAAATTCAATTTTGCCGTTTATACTTTTACTAATTTCTGCATTTGGAGGTTGCCTTAATTGAGCATTTGGATTTAAATGTTTTCTCCAATAATTGTGTAAACTATAATAAAACAGTTTGATATTAGCTACGCTATTTGCTTCAAGCGTTTGTGAACGATATACTAAATCAAATATATACTTGAATTATAATGAGCCTAAGTCGATTAAGTTTTTAAAACGGTCGTTCGTTTACTCAAGCTAATGTGACCTTAATAACGGCATTAAATAACTGAATAATACAGCAGTTTGATCAAATGAAACTGGCAGAATATACTCTTCTGAATCATGATAAATCTACGGATCGCATAACCGTGTAAACGTCATCCGGGTATAAATAATTTATTTTATCACAGTTTGCAATAAACCCACAATTTTACATGGCTCTGTTATTGGTAACATCAACACGGAATTTGATTCGACTGAGACAGTATTTTGCTATCACATGCCAAGCAATACTTGAAAAACGCAAGAAACCAGCTCCGTAGCAAACAGTTTAAAGTTAAATATAAACTCGGTTTAGTAGCACTGGGAAAATGCCAAAGACATATAACACAAAATCAATCACATACAAGAAACATGGAAGAACAGCACAAAACTCCACAAAAAGCACAGTGCAAACATACTATATAAAATTATATATATATAAAACTGGGTATGTTTATCAAGGATTAATAGGTACCGCCTTGGAACGGTCAGTAAAATATACCGGGGGTTTAAACCAGTTTACGTGCACAAACCTCACTCTTATCACAACAATTCTAAATAAAGAAAATACTTAAAAGATATATCTTATCAAAGTATGCTGTCTTCGTAAGACTGAGTAAGTTGATAACACATCGTGTCAGGTTCGATCCCTTTACTTAATTATCATATATACAAAACAACGGAAGTGACGTCGACGTTTAGTCATAACGCCGCGACGTCACTTAACGTAAGTTCGCGCGTAATACTATACAAATACAATTCATGACACTCCGGGGCGGCGAATGATATAGAGGATATTTGTTGAATTCAGTGTAAGATCTAATTTTATTTCACGAGTGGTCATAGAAAAAATATTTTCACGAGTGGCGTAGCGACGAGTGAAAAAATTATTTTCCGGTAAACACGAGTGAATTAAAATTCGATTTTACACTGAATTCAACAAACTTACTTTTTATTTCATGCATATATCGCGTTTTTTTTCAGTATATTTCCCCGCTAGAGTAAATTTCTGTGACCTCTTTGCGAAGGGAAGTAACTGCGGCAGAATCGCTTTGTCAAAGTTCATCCTTTTCGCGCGAGCAGTCCGTCCACTAAAAAAGTTCCACACTGAAATTATTTTAGATAAAACCATACTTCCAACGAAACCTATCATTTTTAACATTTATTAAGGCACAAAACAAGTATTTAAGAAAAACATGTATCGAGTAGAAAATGTGACATTTTTGTACATTCAAAAACAACTTCAACATATTTATATTAACAAAGATGGACTTATAAAAGTGTTAATTCGTAAAAGCAACGGAAGTCTGTCTTTAGTGTTTTTCGTAGTGTATATATATTCACTGTCGCTCTCAGACTCTTACGGTATTTTCTCGGGATGAATTCATGCTCAGTGCAGTCGAAGGATGTTTTGTTGTTGAGACAGCGATAAGTTTCATATTTCAATCTGCTTTAATTGTTCAGGTTTTTATGACCGATGATCTGAGCTATTTGACAAGGCTGGACTCCTTTATCGTTCAGCCTTTGGACAAGCATTTCCTGAGCATTATTTTTAAAAAGAAAAATGAATTGTTGCACTGATGAAGGTAAACTGGAAATTGTTCATATTCAAAATGCTTGTGCATACATGTACGCGGTAAGAGTTTGTAGGAAGAAATGATATATCAACTCCATTACTAGCACATGTGGCCAAACAATTATTCAACCGATACTTACCATGCGGGTTAATTTTAACAGTATGGTCCATGAAATAGTTCATACATAAATTGGTAAGTTTGTTCTTTTTTAATACATATAATCAATCACAAAAATGTTTGTTTTATTAAAACTATTGCATAATTTGATTTTGACAATTCTATACCATTCGGTCAATGTTTTTATTACTGCACTACAAACGACAACAAACATGTACTTGTTACAAACATGTATTTTTCAAAGTCAAGGGAAGCAAATTTTATAAAAGATGAAAACATAGTCCGGAGTTGTCTGTACAGTGTGGAATGATCAAATGTTTTCATTTCACTCGAGCCAGAGTGAAATGATCAAGTTATCATTCACCAATATATTTCATTCTTTCACCGATATGCATGAAATAAATTAGTCTTTTTCACTGTCGTTGTCACACAGCACTTCTAGTGGTTACAGCATTACGATAAGGCCGGTAGTGAGTGTCCATTTTATGTCCGAATCCGCGCTGCAAAAACCAACCCATAGTCTCAAGTAAAGGTCTCCTCCACAACTGCTAGTTTCCACGAGGACCTCATAGTCTCGTTATGGACCTGTACAACGTCGCCAACATTGATCGTCTGCTTGTTTTTGCCGGAAACACGATGTTGCTCCCTTAAAGCGGTAAAAAATTCAGTCTTCCATCGTACGCGGACATTATCAATTAACCTTTTCTTGGTCCTCGCTCACCTCGTGATGTTTTCAAAGTTACTTTCACGGGGTTCCGGAATTTCAATGTCTTCGGAATAAGGCAACTTTGTTAGTCGTCTTCCATACAGCAAGTGCGAAGGCGTCAACGGCTCCATCTCGACCTCTCCGGAAGTGACGTACGTTAGTGGACGGTCATTGATAACGGTCTCCACTTCTGTGATGATAGTGGATAACGTCTCGAAGTCCACATCAAATCGTCCGAGTATCTTCTTGGCGGCAGTTTTTGTCATCCCAATCAGGTGCTCCCACTTTCCTTCGTACCACGGGGCACGTTTTACGATAAAGTATCATTATGTTCCTATGTTGTTGAGCTCTTCCTGTGCTGTATTTGATTGCTTGAGTTTACGTAGGTAATTCGGTGCTCCAATATATGTAGCAGCATTGTCTGATATCATCGCATATTTATTTAACCGGAAACGTAAGAATACCGGCTAAGACGTTCAGTTCCGATGGTGTCGATTTTAGGCAGACATTAAGGCTAGGCAGATGGTCATCTTTCCATGGAAGCTTGGCGATGTAGCGACCCTCATAGTATTATTTGTTAGATTCCGTGTAAGTCTTCAGGGAAACGGATCCCGAAGTATCGTCTCTTTTCAGTGTGATCCCGATGGACTCAAGCTTCCAAAAGCGCTCCAAATCCAGAGTCGTCGACGGAGATGTGATGACATTCAACATGTACTGAGCGGATGGTTGTGTTTCCGGAAAACATCGATTTTGATTTTCTCATGTCTATCTGTAAGTAGATTCACTGTCGCAGTCACCATTGTCGCACGTTCCGTGTGCTGTCACCGAAAAAAACTAAGTGGATTGTCTCAATTCCCGTCTGTCTCAGCTTGAGTTTGGTTGCCAACTTTTCAATAATAAATTACCTCTGTGCCCCTTCGTCCAACAAAATGTTGGCATCTTGTAACTTGTTGCGATACCTTTCGTTTGTGCGTCTGCTTCCTGTTTGTTCTGCTATTTCCTGCGAGGAAGGATGCTGTTGGCATGTGATGTTCCTGAAACAATGAGATTTCTCCTTCCTGTAACTCGTTGATTTCCGTTCCTATGGCTCGTCTCACTTCTGGAAGCGCACACGGTCGATCGCCATGGTCACGGGCCATATTACGTCTCACATCGTTCGGAAGTTTCTCACTGATGATGGAAACCAACAAGTCGCCGTATGATTCTTGAGACTGGTCTAAGGACTCGAGGCCTCTGTTGTATGTTTCCATTTTATCACGGAAAACTGTATGGTGTGCAGAGTATTCTCCGGCCGTGGCAGTTCAATCAAGGGCTGCATATAGGTGCTGATGATTTTATGCGTCTGGCCAAAAGGTCGTTCAGTAGATCACCGGCCTTTGCGTTGTTTGCATTCGTTAATCATAATGGGAAACCAGCAATACTTGAGGCAGCGCTTCCATGTAACAATGATCGCAGATAGCTGAATTTTTGAACATCAGAAAGAGTGTGGTTCGAATGCACTGATAGCATTCCCAGAAAGTTTGCCATTCGGTTATGTCACCATTCAAATTCGGCAACGAAAGGTGAGGCAATTTGTGATAAAGCTGTGGTATCATTTCCGATGGCACTGACGGTTCGTTTATCCGTATCGCCTTTGTGTAACCGGGGTATATAAGTACGACGGGATCAATCCGTAAATGTTCTTTATTCAATCACAAAGACAGAAAGCCTGTTAGATATAATACAACGTCTAAAAGTATATTCTAGACAACATATTAAAATACACATGAATACTTTCACCAAGTAATATAAATACACTGTACCTGGTAAATACAAATGAAATTAAATGCAGCAAAATAAATACATTTAACATACCAGCGGTGTAAAAGTATTGTTTTACAACAATGCAAAAGATAAGAAGATATGAATCAACTTCCAAGATGCGACTTCAACGACTGGCAGGACAACAATGCCCGAGAGATAGAGTGGCGGGAATGTCACGGGTGATTACCTACATAAATGTATTCTAATATTAACCAATTGAAAGTTGTTTGACCACTATCATACGTACACACTGACCACTCTCACACACACTCCATAATAATGTACGCGCAATCCAAACGCAAGCAGGCAATGATCAATTAACATGAACATGAATATAATACCCTGTTACATTTGCATTGCGATTCTTGTTTACGTCACTTTTGGATAAGTCTGTGTTCTCGGATGCATGTTGTGTTTGTCTACGGAGTGTCAGCATTTTCAATTCAAGGTCGAAAGAGTATTCCTCACTCTCAACAAGCTCTGTCTCCAAGTCAGCAAAGTCTGCATGACTTACGATTTTCTGACTTAAAGCTTTGGCGGTTTCCGCCTTCTCCGCTAGAATTTCCAGCAAATTGAAGCGCTCGAAATTAGACAATTTCTCCTCCAACATCAAAAGTAGGCTTTTCGACAACTTTCCTTTGTCCATCTCGCATTGAAATTAGCTTTGTTAGCTGCATGTTGGCCTTGACACGGCACCAATAATGTCTATGTAAGACTGAGTAAGTAAAAAACACATCGTGTCAGGTTCGATCATTTTACTCAACTATCATATATACAGAACAACGGAAGTGACGTCGAAGTTAGGTCATAGCGCCGCGACGTCACGTTACGTAAGTTCGCGCGTAATACTTTACAAATGCAAGTCATCATACCATGACCTGGTCACGGCACCAAAATGTCTTTGTAAGACTGAGTAAGTAAATAACACGCCGTGTCAGGTTCGATCCTTTTACTCAACTATCATATATACAAAACAACGGAAGTGACTTCGAAGTTAAGTCATAACGCCGCGACGTCACGTTGCGTAATTTCGAACGTAATGCTATACAAATACAATTCATGTCGTATGCATTAACTTGAGGAAAATTAATAACAAAACAAATAATAATAAACTTAAATATTTCACATTTTTAAATCATTTGGAAGGAAAGATTAGTTAATACATGTCGCTTTTTTCTTAATAATGTGTTCTTTATTTGTTCCCAGTTTTAGTATAATGAAGCTTTTTATTATGAAACTCTATGATCACACAGTTTTAAACCTTTTATTTGATAAGGCAGACTGTGTGTGATGTTAATAGTTTAATTATTGACTGCATCGTATCTTTGAAAAGAAAATTGCATTAGGTGCTCTGAATTGTATTCCTCCGTCTGCAGATAGAGTTGGGATCTCTTATCATTGAAGTACTACGGGTTTACCTATAAGTTTATTATTATTTGTTTTATTGTTAAGTTTCCTCAAGTGAAAGCACACTTGGAAAAGATTTACCTTTTGCGTTTTATCTTCATTTAGGTTTGTTGGGATAAGAGTGAGGTTTGTGCACAGAAACTGGTTTAAACCCAAAGTAAATTTACACTTTACTGACCGTTCGGAGGCGCTACCTTGGTAAACATACATAGTTCTTTATACATAGTATGTATGCACAGTGCTGTTTGTGGAGTTTTGTGCTGTTCTTCCATGTTTCTTGTTTGTGATACTATGTTCTATGTTTTTGGCGTTTACCAAGTGCCATTTAACCGGGTTTATGTTTAAACTTTTTGCTACTGAGCTTGTTTCTGTATCTTTTCGCATAAATATGTGTACATATTCTAGGAAATCTTATCAACTGTGCAATAAAACACCATATGATTTTGTTCTAGGAATATCCCTATCTAAAGAAGGGTGATTAATTATTTTGAAATTAAAATCTCCACGTTTATCATAAAGATTGATACACAATATATCTTCCATTACTTCGAGTTTCTGATCTAAATAGGATGCTTTTAAATCGGATGTATTACATTTATTAAGGAGCAATTGTGAAGTGTATATCGATTTAATATTATCTGTAAACACAGGTTTATCCAAACTTTCATCATATTTCCAAAAGTGCTATTAAATTAATCAAACCGAAATTGGACTACCTCTCCAACGTGTGTGATCAAAGGTCGGTCATAGTTTATTAATTTGCATTAATCCTTGTTCAATTATGATTGAAATCATCAATTGCAAGAATTTGGAAATGCTCATCAAGCTAGATGTTTCAAATACACTGTGTTGGCTTCAAATGCAAAAATGACTACAGTGTTGATGATTTAAAGATGCACTCTTACTCCCAAATAAGATTTATCACAATTAATACAATTGTTTTGACATACCAAATAGGATCAATGAATGTCGAAAACGATGGTTTTTATGAAGGATATCGGGTATATTTTGAAAGATTGAAAGAAAGGAACGGAAAACATGGTATTTTCTAACTTATCAGGCGATAGTAGATCACAGTAAATCTTTCAGCACTCACCAATCATATACGATTTTTGCCTTTTCAGCCATTAAATACACGGTTCCAATTTTGCTATCAGTAATTGATATTTTCCGTAAATGCATTATTTAGTAAGTAGTTAAAGGATTATCACTTATTTATGTTTGTTACAATTGTGTATGTATTGGTTTTGAATATTAAAAGGAGTGTCACTTTAAATACTTGAATATATATATTTTTTAATGCTTTTGGATATTCATCCGATTGGAAGAATTCTATTTTCAATGTACTATCGTGCAAAGTAATGCCTTTGGTGTCGTTTTAGATTGTAACAGTCCGCCAACTTTCGAACATGGAACTTTTAAACTTGACATTTTAAACAACACAAAATTTGGGGCGACAGCAAAAACCACGTGCGATCTTGGTTACGATGCGGCAAATGGGACCATTTATTGCCTGGAAAAAGGTCAATGGACAAATGATAGTTGTGTCATAAAAGGTTTTTGATTTTTTGTATTATAATCTCATATCTTTAATAATGTTTTCTTAAAAGAATATGGTAGGAAGATCGTTATCACAACAACAGTGAGCTGTTTATCTTTTATTAATTAACCATGCCCCATGTACCAGTCACATCAATCGCACAGTTGGGTAAAAAATGAAATGTTATTCATATTAACATAAATTTATATCACAACATTCCGAGAAAACCTATTCCTACTTCAATCTGAAGACTAACACGTGGCTCCCGTATGACATACACATGTACCTTTCCGATTTCATCAACAGCGTTCCTAACCATAAAGATATTGTACACAAAAACATTACTATAATTGGACCTTCCATTAAGGACCTTACGCGGTGCAAAAGTTGTTTAAAGGATCAAAACATAAAATGCTTAATCAGTTTTCATTTACTTTTGAGCTTCAAGATTTATCAAGCATAATACATACATCCGTTGCAACATGTGTAGGTGTTATAAGGAGTTGAGAAATATTACGAAAGATCTTCAATCAAATGCGTATGCTGTTTTTCGGAAATGAGTATGTATTTGAGTCAAAATAGTCAACACTAATCTAACAACAATGTGTTGTGGCTTTGCGGTGATAGCAGCTGTTTTAAGAAAGATATTTGCATTTAACTAGGAAATGAATTTTATCCACTACCTTTTACTACTTTTTGAATATCTTTCTTATTTGAACATATATCATCAATAATCCATAAGACATTGTTGATTAGGTAGGCTTGGGTATTTTGACATAAAAACATACTAATATTGTCAACAGACTTTTCCGAAATGCTCTTTTATCCAAACTCTGATCAAATCTTCTTTCATAATTTGGTCTACTTCTTTTTACCACTTAAGATGTCGCAAACGATGTTTGTTTTACTCTTGAAAAAACAACAACAACTGTTCCTCAAAACTAAATAAAACTTGAACTTTTAAAACATTTTAATTTTTGTCTTTTTCACCCCCTGTTGCACTTTGTAAAGTACCTTTAAATCAAATAGTAACACTCTGAACACTTTTGATTTAAGAATTTCTTCTACTTACAGAAACATCCTTTGTTGACATACTATTTTCAGAAAAGTTGTCACATGACCGGAATTTATCAACTCGTATTTTGTACATCAGAAGAATCTTTTGATATTTTACTTGTAACCCCGATGAAGACCGCCGATAATAGCTCACTGTTGTTGTGTAAACCACCTACAAATCTGCTTCTTTATGATGCATGTTTTACTCGTTAAATGATATTTGTGTATAATACAGACTAATTACTAAAATTCCATACCTTTCTAATGGTAATTCAATTCCCGTTGGTCTTATAAATAGCTTAAAAATGAGTAGTTTTAGATGCTTCACATACTAACATTTCATCTTCTAAAATAACGCATATGCAGATGAGATACTGCTTGAGTATCGAGCAAAACGTGCTCAGAATAGCACAACAGAACCGGCTATCGGTGAGTTTACTTGTGGCTGCTTATGTACCTCAAACGTTTATCCTACCCGCTTTAGTCACACAGAACGCTTACAACATGGTTGCCCATGACATATACATTATCTTTGTACAAGTGAATCGCTTTCCTTTAGCTAGTTATATGCGTCTCTCATGTTTAAACATTGTTTAGGCTAACTTTGTGAATCTCCTAGTTTAAGGTAATTACCACCAACGAAAAGGTGATAAAAGTTTGACGTTCATGAAAACAGTTTTAAAATAAGATTTTGGAGGAATTATAAAAAAACAAGTACTATGTTGTTTTTCGCGTTTTAGGCTGATAAACACCAAAACAGCATCCGTTTTACGTCCTGAATGCATATGTAGCAAAACAATTATCCAAAACAAACCTTTATATACAAGAAACACTATTTCAGTTTTGGAAAGAGATTTTCTGATGTAATTTATTTTTATTTGGCTGTCAACAATTGGGCAAAACGGAAAAGTCTGACAGAAACCTCTTGTTCTTGATAAAAAAAGTACTTCATCATATTTTGATAATCAAAACATGTAAAGGATTTATTGCTTGATTGCTGTCCAACGTATTTGAACTGCTGCTTTATCAGTGTTTGAAATATGAATGTTTTTTTTTATCTTATTTTATTTTGGATGTTGCCTACTTGTCTGCCTTGATTATGTACATATGGAACATGCGTTCCATTATATGCGTTTTAGAGGATTTTTGTTTGTTTCAGTGTTAATTCGTTATATATTTCACCGAGTAGGTACCAAACAAATGTTTTGCATTTTAGCTGTGTTAGAAATAGTATAGAAATATCGGATTACGTTAAAGGGATTCGTTATCCTTTTGGCACCATTTATTTTCTGTGATAATAATACACGTTTTCAGTAAGGCAATTATCAACCAAAAGCCATGTAGTATCCTGTATAGTACGCATGTTTTTGTCATTCGTCAGTGATTTGAAGCGTTTTTGAAAATCATGTTGTGTAATAATAAATGATTTGTTGAAGTCTGTCAGGTTAAACAATGAGACATAAAAAATGGTTTCGAATGGCATTAGCTAAAAATAATAACAAGAAATTGAATATTAAAACAGCAACAACAACATCTTATCATGTGTTTTAGGAATAAGATGGAAATAATTCCATTCTTAATATATTTCCTGTTTTTACATAAGCTGATTTTGACGTTCATCTCAATATGTGTACACAGCTAGGGTCGATCAATCCTAGGAGCAGATTCATAAGAATCTGGGCTTAAATGACCCTTGCCATTTTGCTGGAATAATTCTCATTTCTCAGCAGAATAAACAAAACATTTCAACAAAAAAACTTCCTTGCTTCACTTGTTTATTCACCTTCGCGGACTGTAAACGTACTGCGGTTCCCGGTAGTACTCGTTACTAAAACAAGGAATGTGTCATTAACGGTAAAACTTATTTCACTTTCATTGCACCGATAGTTCCGTTTAAATCCCCTAAAATGTTGTGCTGGTGTAAATTTTTGCTTACCAGGTATTGGTCGGTCATGTTTAAATAGTGAAGATGACGTCACATTGTACGTATTCGTCTTTGTGGGGCAATTATGCCATAATCGCCCTGATAATCTCACGGGTGAGAACGATGATCAATTTTGCAGAAACGCATTTCTATAATAAAATGTTACTATATATAGTAACACGTGTTTTGAACGCTTAATGCGGATAATTCAACAGGGAAATGCAATTATCTATGCGAAATGCATAAACGTTTTTTTCAAATTACTAAATATATTTCCCTATTTTATCACTACACTTTTTAAAAGCATAGTCTTTAGTTGCTTCTCTTGGCATTCCTATTTCCCGGAAGTGGCTGCCGCAGTCTTTCCTTCCATTCGTGGTTCTGGGCGATAAAGATTGTTGTTAATGTATAGCTTGTCGCCATACAATCTTACATTCTGACCACGGGGGGTGGGTGGCGAGCATTGTCCATGACGTCACGAAGTGCTCTACGTGCATCCCGTATTTCCTTTGGACGCTGGGGCCCGACAACATAACAATTTCCTCGTAGTGTTTGTTAACGCTTTGCAGACTCTGCCATGACCTTTTCTCTTTTCTGGAAGTAACGAAAGTTCTCAACCATTGGCCCGGGGGTTTGGGTTTGGACCTGTGGTCGCCGGGATTATATGGGCCCGTTCAAATGTTTGTTGTTGCATCGACTTCAAGCTCATCTGATATGAAGGTTTTTACTAAATTGTCACAATTCAGGGATTCCCCAAAACATCAAATTATTTCTCATTGACCGGTATTTAGTTCAAGCACTTTGGGTTTAAGTGTCTCATTTTCTTCCTTAACCTGTTCACTGTGTTATCAAGGAAAATACATTGTTTGTCAAGTTTCTTTACTGTTTCACCGGCCATTTTCAGTTCCTTTGAGTGGTTTTCAAAGCCTTGGCTAATAGTTTTTCAAGACATTCAATATAAAACAGTATTTTGGTTTTAGCAAACCCACGTTGAACAAATCATGAGTATTAACTCTAGCTACCCCCTACAGCACCAAAACTTTCATAACGGTCATCGATAATTTAACATGTTAACCATACATTTTAAACATCACGTGACAATGTCAATCCACCAATTACACAACGTCAAAGCTGTTAACACTTAAATGAAAATTGAGCTCTTCAGGGACGATATTTGAGCAAATAAAAAATTTGCTGAATGGTTCCAGCGTTTGGTATTTTAGTTTTAACGCTCCTAACGATTGGCCACTATTTATTTTGTCATACCCCAAAAAGTGCAAAAAGAAATATGAGCGAGTATCATCGGTTTTTTACTAAACACTATTGGTAATTTTTCATTCGAAAATACATGCATCACATGTAAATTAGAAATAGGAGCTTAATTTCTTTATGCGCAATTTAATCTGAAAATGATCAGTATTTCTCTAGTTATTTATCCTGTCTATTTCGGCAACGGTTCTGTTTGGTTTAAACATTATCTTTTATATGGCAAATGAACATTTACAACATACACATATACACTGTTCTGTTTGCAAAGCGCTATGCTCCGCCCCCTTATCGACCTCATAAGCATATAGTGAGATAGTGAACGGAACATATATTTTAACTTAAGCATGGTTAGAACTTCGGGTAATTTATATGACATTATACGAGACTTTAATATTATTTAGGGCAGTTAAAGAAATATAAATTAAATTTATGTATTCATTAATTTAATTCTTCATTAAACACATGTATGTTAAGAATAGATCAGAAGAGACATTTTATTATGACTAACTTGTAAAAAGTACATCGTCTTCAAATCATACAATTTTATTAGTATAAGTCAACCTGAAGATACGCAGTTAATGGTTGTGTAACATGTCTTTCAATATTGGTCAAACGTAGTAAAACATTATAGTTTGAATAATAATATAAACATTTATAAAGACTGTATATGAATCGAAATCACATTTTTAGAATCATTTTGCAATTTTAAACGATGTTGGACACTATATTTATACTGAAATAAAGTTCTTTGTACAATAAATCATTTAAATACAACGTTTCTACCATTGTTTCCATTGTTTTCAATATAAAATAGGAAAACTATGACACATAAAAAATGAGAGCTCCCTCCCTAAGTGCCTGAGAAACTAAAGTGTGTATTTTGGCCTTTGGCATAGTATGTGATATTAATGACTTAAAATCGGATGAAACAGTTTGATACACATCCATATGCTGGTAATAAGAACAGTTTTAAACACACATCAATACTATCTAGCATTTCAGATAGTGGATAGGCACATGACAAAGTACCACTACAGATCCAACTTAATAAGTTCAACACCATTTTTAATAAAAGGTAGCACTTTAAGAACACTGTTATAAACAGTATGAACAGTCAGTAACAGTGCTAGTATTTATCTTCCATAGCATCACGCGTGGGATCTAGAGCGTCTTCCTGCATCGGTTCATTGCGTAGATCCCACCTTGGTTCCATATTGTCTCTGTGGTAGCGATCATCAAAACCAGTATCGCCCTAATAGAGTCCGATTCATGCGCATTTGCCGTACGCTCCTGTTTTTGTATCCAGTGCGGTAATGACGTCTGTCACGGCGCTCCAGACTGTAAACGTTGCGAGGAGGTTGGCGCTGTTCCTCCCAGGCTTGCTTAAAGACCCACTTTGACGAGCCCTTTTTCCATAAAACACACCGACATATGAGAGGTGCACATTATTATTTTGAAGCATTTTTTTAAGTCCTTCTCCACGCCACGTCACGCTCAATGTTTGAGATATTGTATGAGACATTTCGACATCTGCGTACCGCAATACATTTATCCTCGGGTTCTTACGATGGTTTGATAGTGTTTGTCTGCGCTGCATTGACACCTTTCCCAAGGGCGTTACCGCGATTTGCGCTCGCGCACCTTAACTTTCACCGGGCGGCGCACTTAGTTGTACGTGCTTATCATCTGTTGCGCGTTGCGATTGTGATGCCACTCATGTATTTTCAGCAAGTATAAAAATCTTGCTAGGATTCATTATCGTCATTTCTGAGCGGCCGTGAGTGATTTCCGTTATCTTGTGAGTTAACGAGTGTTATATAGTCATATCGGGCCCGCATATGATTTGCCACCTTAGTTGATAATTGTGACTGTATCATTGATTTTCGTGCCTTAATGCATTGAGGACGCTGTGCTTTTGCTACCGCTGCTGTCAAATTGATTAACGGTCGCAGTGATCCCATCCGCTTAACGTATACTGTAGCTTGTTCAGCTCCGAATTAGAGGTTGTTTCGGGTAGTCATCTCAACACACATTTAGTACTCTGTGGTTATTTGCTTTTTGAGCCATATCAGACTGAATTGATAAAATGAATACTGAGTCATTTGCCTGCTGTGCAGAGACTTCGAGAGTATTTCTTGGTTCATATTCATAAGCAGAGCACCTTTGTCGGGCTCAGTTGTAATGTCCTTTGAAGTTCACTCACAGAGAACACTCATGGCTCACAAGTATGATACCATTGTTTCCCTAGCTCGTAAATATATCCATAATTTCACTGGACTGTTCACCACAAATAAAAGCATTGAGTATCAAACAGTCACTTTTGCTTTCATTTTATATTGTCGCTTGTGTTGATTTTTTCGGTTCACGAGCTGCGTGCCCGGGCCAGACCTTGTCTATACTCGTCGAATCTAGGATAGCCGTTTTTGCAGAGTGGAACAATGTTGCAAACGAACTCCTCAAGTGCCAGGACCTTCTTGCACTTTTTGGTATTTAGTAGATCCAAAAGTCTAAAAATAAACCCCGTTTAATGGCTCATCCTAGACATGGAACACACAAACAAAAAATCACAAACAAGAGACATGCAACAGCAAAAAACTCCACAAACAGCACAGTGCGAATATACTATATAGAAACTAGGTGTGTTTATTAAGGTAAAGTACCGCCTTGGAACGGTCAGTATAATTACATTACATGTATATTATTGACACATTTCAGCATTTCTTTGTTAAAAATACAGGGTTTTCATATTTCGACAAGATCAGATATGTGTGAAGCAATGGTTGGGCTGCAAAAGCTTAGCTGTGATGTGATTATTAAGTACATGTGTTTTACATAAGTATTGAGCCTTGATTGCTAAAGTTCATGTCAAACTATTTTATAAGCAGATATCTGTCATTCATATCTTGTAACACTACCATTAGGTACGGTTATATTCCATATATTTAGTATATTCATAAGAGACAGAACTGTGGAGGTACAAAATTAAGACAGATTCTGACTTTGCTTGCTTCAGAATTTTATTACAACTATCTCTCCGTCAATTTTGTATAGGATGTGTAGACATGCTTCTCAGAGAAATATTATGTACGATGTTTCAAAACTATGGTGTCGCAGCTGCCGACTTGATTCTATATCACTTTGTTAAAATTGCTTACGGAAAGAAATGTTCACCTGGTCAATGGATGTGCAGCAACAACTGAATTGCGGAGTAAATATGTGTGTGCTATTTCATGCTTCGGCATTGCGTTTGTATCAAAAGTATTTCAATAGGACGAATCTATGCTTGCTATGAAACTGTTGGGTGCGTCTTGAGCACAACTGCTTGAAAATCGTACCAATTTTTAGTGACTGTCTGACATGTATATTAATTGTAACACACATATTGTATTGCTGTGTGATGACGACCCATTAATTAGGGTTATGTATGGTCATATGCTATTTTCATTTTTTTAACTACAGATTAATGATATGTTTCATTGAAATGCTTTAAAACAATCTAAATATTTGTATATATGTAAGCAGGAAATAAAGATTTTTATTTTGATTGATTGAAAATACCTTTATTTTATTCCTACATTTAAATATTGTCTTAATTGACCATTTGGGCTTTGATGTTATCTCCAATACTGGTGTAAACTGTAATAAACACAGTTTGTTAGGACTACGATGTTTAATTCAGAAAAAGACATATTTCTTTCCGTAATTTAAAGGATATGCTGCACATGTCATATCTGAACTACGCCTAATCCTAACTTTTCTGATTCATTATAAATCTAAGGATCGCATAATCGTCTAAACGCCATCCTGGTAAAAATACTTTATTTTATTACAGTTTGCAGCAAACCCGAAATATCACATGGCTCTGTTACTGGTAACGCCACCACGGAATTTAATTTGACTGAGGCGGTTTCTTGCAACACTGGGTATAACTTAAGCGGTGATGGAACTATCATCTGCCAAGCAAACAAAAATTGGACTACGATTCCAACGTGTATGATCAAAGGTCGGTCTTAGTTTATTAATTTGTATTCATCATTGTTCAATTAAGATTTAACGTATTCATTCTAAAATATTGGCAAGGTTGATTAAGTTTAAAATTCAAATTTAATATTACCGATTATACATTTATTGTTTTATACATTTGAAAGTTGCCTTAATTGACCATTTGGATTTAAATGTTATCTCCAATAATGGCGTAAACTGTAATAAAAACAGTTTGTTTGGACTACGACGTTAAATTCAGAAAGAAGACATGTTTTTTTCCGTAATATACATTGAAAGATTATACTACGCATGCCATATCTGAACTTCGCCTAATTTTCACTGTATATTTGCTTCAAACGATTGTGAACGATATACTAAACAAAATATTTACTGGAATTATAATGAGCCCACTTCGATTAAGTTTCTAAAATGTTCGTTCGTTTACTCAAGCTAATGTGACCCAAATTAGTGCATTTAATAACTGAATAATACAGCAGTTTGATCATATCAAACTAGCAACAAATCAATTCAGAATATACTTTTCTGATTCATGATAAATTTAAGGATCGCATATTCGTCTAAACGTTAACTAGGTAAAAATAATTTTATTTTATTTCAGTTTGCAACAAACCCACAATTTCACATGGCTCTGTTTCTGGTAACGCCACCACAGAATTTAATTTGACTGAGACAGTTTCTTGCAACACTGGGTATAACTTAAGCGGTAATCGAACTATCATCTGCCAAGCAAACAAAACTTGGACGTCGGTTCCAACGTGTGTGATCAAAGGTCGGTCTTAGTTCATTATTTTGTATTCATCATTGTTCAATTAAGATTTAACGTATTCATTCTAATATATTGGCAAGGTTAATTAAGTTTAAAATTCAAATTTAATATTACCGATTATACATTTATTGTTTTATACATTTGAAAGTTGCCTTAATTGACCATTTGGATTTAAATGTTATCTCCAATAATGGCGTAAACTGTAATAAAAACAGTTTGTTTGGACTACGACGTTAAATTCAGAAAGAAGACATGTTTTTTCCGTAATATACATTGAAAGATTATGCTACGCATGCCATATCTGAACTTCGCCTAATTTTCACTGTATATTTGCTTCAAACGATTGTGAACGATTTACTAAACTAAATATTTACTGGAATTATAATGAGCCCACGTCGATTAAGTTTCTAAAATGTTCGTTCGTTTACTCAAGCTAATGTGACCCAAATTAGTGCATTTAATAACTGAATAATACAGCAGTTTGATCATATCAAACTAGCAACAAATCAATTCAGAATATACTTTTCTGATTCATGATAAATTTAAGGATCGCATATTCGTCTAAACGTTAACTAGGTAAAAATAATTTTATTTTATTTCAGTTTGCAACAAACCCACAATTTCACATGGCTCTGTTTCTGGTAACGCCACCACAGAATTTAATTTGACTGAGACAGTTTCTTGCAACACTGGGTATAACTTAAGCGGTGATGGAACTATCACCTGCCAAGCAAACAAAACTTGGACGTCGGTTCCAACGTGTGTGATCAAAGGTCGGTCTTAGTTCATTAATTTGTATTCATCATTGTTCAATTAAGATTTAACGTATTCATTCTAAAATATTGGCAAGGTTGATTAAGTTTAAAATTCAAATTTAATATTACCGATTATACATTTATTGTTTTATACATTTGAAAGTTGCCTTAATTGACCATTTGGATTTAAATGTTATCTCCAATAATGGCGTAAACTGTAATAAAAACAGTTTGTTTGGACTACGACGTTAAATTCAGAAAGAAGACATGTTTTTTTCCGTAATATACATTGAAAGATTATGCTACGCATGCCATATCTGAACTTCGCCTAATTTTCACTGTATATTTGCTTCAAACGATTGTGAACGATATACTAAACAAAATATTTACTGGAATTATAATGAGCCTACGTCGATTAAGTTTCTAAAATGTTCGTTCGTTTACTCAAGCTAATGTGACCCAAATTAGTGCATTTAATAACTGAATAATACAGCAGTTTGATCATATCAACCTAGCAACAAATCAATTCAGAATATACTTTTCTGATTCATGATAAATTTAAGGATCGCATATTCGTCTAAACGTTAACTAGGTAAAAATAATTTTATTTTATTTCAGTTTGCAACAAACCCACAATTTCACATGGCTCTGTTTCTGGTAACGCCACCACAGAATTTAATTCGACTGAGACAGTTTCTTGCAACACTGGGTATAACTTAAGCGGTGATGGAACTATCACCTGCCAAGCAAACAAAACTTGGACGTCGGTTCCAACGTGTGTGATCAAAGGTCGGTCTTAGTTCATTATTTTGTATTCATCATTGTTCAATTAAGATTTAACGTATTCATTCTAATATATTGGCAAGGTTAATTAAGTTTAAAATTCAAATTTAATATTACCGATTATACATTTATTGTTTTATACATTTGAAAGTTGCCTTAATTGACCATTTGGATTTAAATTTTATCTCCAGTAATGGCGTAAACTGTAATAAAAACAGTTTGTTTGGACTACGACGTTAAATTCAGAAAGAAGACATGTTTTTTCCGTAATATACATTGAAAGATTATGCTACGCATGCCATATCTGAACTTCGCCTAATTTTCACTGTATATTTGCTTCAAACGATTGTAAACGATATACTAAACAAAATATTTACTGGAATTATAATGAGCCTACGTCGATTAAGTTTCTAAAATGTTCGTTCGTTTACTCAAGCTAATGTGACCCAAATTAGTGCATTTAATAACTGAATAATACAGCAGTTTGATCATATCAAACTAGCAACAAATCAATTCAGAATATACTTTTCTGATTCATGATAAATTTAAGGATCGCATATTCGTCTAAACGTTAACTAGGTAAAAATAATTTTATTTTACTACAGTTTGCAACAAACCTACAATTTCACATGGCTCTGTTTCTGGTAACGCCACCACAGAATTTAATTCGACTGAGACAGTTTCTTGCAACACTGGGTATAACTTAAGCGGTAATGGAACTATCACCTGCCAAGCAAACAAAACTTGGACTACGGTTCCAACGTGTGTGATTAAAGGTCGGTCTTAGTTCATTAATTTGTATTCATCACTGTTCAATTAAGATTTTGCATATTCATTCTAAAATATTGGCAATGCTAATCAAGTTTAAAATTCAAATTTAATTTTACTGTTCATTCATTCGTTGTTTGTTTACAATGAAGAGTTGCCTTTATTAACCATTTGGATTTAAATGTTATCTCCAATAATTGTGTTAACCGAAATTGGACCTCGCTTTTATTGGGTGTGATTATAAAAGTTAACATTTGTACACGGTTAATGTTAATGTCATGTGTTATGTGTTATAATGGTGTTAATGGAAATATTAAAACCACATTAATTGCTTTTTATATGTAGCATAAGCATAGTTGTAAATAAATTATATCATACAAATTATGGGTTTTTTTAGTATCGATACTGAAAATGAGAAGTCATTAACATTTATAGACGTGTGGACCCGGCCAGCAGGCCACACATAATATATTGCGAATAATTATAACTCATTTATTCATGTGTTGCTATTTTGTTTCTATACCCATAAAAAGAGAATGCATGCATCAGTTATTTCTGTCTCCCGTCGTTTTTTTCACCTTTACGTTTACATTATGTTTTTTCCATCTTATTATTAATAAAAGCTTTTATGTATGATTATTTCTGTATCTAACAGATGTTTTCTTTAATATGTAGTCGAAGAAATACAGTTTAATGAATCATGCACACCAATTGATGGGGACAATCCATGCATCACTGATCATGCAGTATGCAGGGAAGAGGCGGATAGGGGCAACAGGTGCCTATGCAATAAGACATTTCCTTATTTTTACAACGACGCTTGTATTGCGGGTAAGTTAGAACATTTTGATTTTCATTCAATGTAAACGAAATCACACATATAAGTAGTTTTCGGTGTTTTTATCATACCGCTGATTCTAACTGAACGCTTTCTGGTCATGATTTTTTGAAGGTAGTAAGATATATGAGCCTTTTTGACGAAACAAAGTAGAAAAAAAGATAGTTTTGCATCAACTTTACAGCAATCCCATACAGTTTTTACGGCAAAATTAAAAGTTTTTCATGGACCTTGTTTGGTAGCATTCAATTATTATTGTCATATCTTGTTTGGTAGCATTCAATTATTATTGTCATAGATCTTGTTTGGTAGCATTCAATTATTATTGTCATAGATCTTGTTTGGTAGCATTCAATTATTATTGTCATAGATCTTGTTTGGTAGCGTTCAATTATTATTGTCATAGACCTTGTTTGGTAGCATTCAATTATTATTGTCATAGATCTTGTTTGGTAGCATTCAATTATTGTTGTCATAGATCTTGTTTGGTAGCGTTCAATTATTATTGTCATAGACCTTGTTTGGTAGCATTCAATTATTATTGTCATAGACCTTGTTTGGTAGCATTCAATTATTATTGTCATAGACCTTGTTTGGTAGCATTCAATTAGTATTGTTATAGATCTTGTTTGGTAGCATTCAATTATTATTGTTATAGACCTTGTTTGGTAGCATTCAATTATTATTGTCATAGATCTTGTTTGGTAGCATTCAATTATTATTGTCATAGATCTTGTTTGGTAGCGTTCAATTATTATTGTCATAGACCTTGTTTGGTAGCATTCAATTAGTATTGCCATAGAACTTGTTTGGTAACATTCAATTATTAGTGTCATAGACCTTGTTTGGTAGCATTCAATTAGTATTGCCATAGATCTTGTTTGGTAGCATTCAATTATTATTGTCATAAACCTTGTTTGGTAGCATTCAATAATTATTGTTATAGACCTTGGTTGGTAGCATTCAATTATTATTGTCATAGATCTGGTTTGGTAGCATTCAATTATTATTGTCATAGATCTTATTTGGTAGCGTTCAATTATTATTGTCATAGACCTTGTTTGGTAGCATTCAATTATTATTGTCATAAACCTTGTTTGGTAACATTTAATCATTATTGTCATAGACCTTGTTTGGTAAACTTCAATCATTATTGTCATTGACCTTGTTTGGTAGCATTCATTTATTATTGTCATAGAACTTGTTTTGTAACATTCATTTATTATTGTCATAGACCTTGTTTGGTAGCATTCAATTATTATTGTAATTGACCTTGTTTTGTATTATTCAATTATTATTGTCATAGATCTAGTTTGGTAGCATTCAATTTTTATTGTCATATACCTTGTTTGGTAGCATTCAATTATTATTGTCTTAGACCTTGTTTGGTAGCATTCAATTATTATTGCCATAGACCATGTTTGGTAGCATTCCATTATTATTGTTATAGACCTTGTTTGGTAGCATTCAATTATTATTGTCATAGACCTTGGTTGGTAGCATTCAATTAATATTGTCATAGGCATGTTAAGTAGCATTCAATTATTATTGTCATAGGCATTGTTTGGAAGCATATATTTATTATAGTCCTAGACCTTGTTTAGTAGCAGTCAATTATTATTGTCCTAGATCTTGTTTGGTAGCATTCAGTTGTTATTGTCATAGACCTTGTTTAGTAGCATTCAATTATTATTGTCATAGACCTTGTTTGGTAGCATTCAATTAGTATTGCCATAGGCATTGTTTGGTAGCATTAAATTATTTTTGCCATAGACCTTGTTTGGTAGCATTCACTTATAATTGCCATTGACCTTGTTTAGTAGCATTTTGATGAATTTAGCGCATTATGACAGTTTAAAAGTTGTTGATAGTTTTATTGCAATAATATCACTCGACAGCTCGGTAGTGTTTGAATTTACTGAATTTACTAAAACGTAGCGTTGTAACCTGTATAAAAATGTTAGCTTATAACAAACATCACTGACCTGTTCATCGGTAATTTGGCTTTAAGAAAAGGAAATAGGAGGTATAAAATAGGTAAGAAAAAGGGTAGAAAAAGGGAGGAGCGCTGACCTTCTTAATAAGATGCCTATTAAGTACTGCATGACAAGCCTTCCTTGACAATGATTTGGTACCTGTAAGTCCTTGCGTGGAAGAGCTGATCCCCGCATTTGTAAAGAAGCTCTTTCTCAACTCCGGTGACTGACTGATCCTCAGATGATGTCAATTTTGCTGGGCCTTACACAATCCTACGTTTACCCCACTCCCGGCACATAATGAATGCCTTGACCTTGGCTGAAACATCATTTAAAGATGCACATAAATGAAAAATAAAACTGGAATCTATATTATCCTTTATAGATAGGTGCACAAAATGTTTCTGTAGAATATCAGAAATAAAGTTTTAGTAAATCAGTACAGTATTTTGACATGTTTTAAAATTTAACTGTCATTGCCGAATTATTGTCCATTATCATTTCAGTTATGCATTACTTTCGGCAATGAGTACCTTATTGAAATATATATTTCATATGGACCAAGAATAACGTTTCTGCAAAATGCTGATGCTCAATTGTTGTTGTTTTTTCAGTTGAACCCTATCTACATGCACATAAAGCAATGTTAAGACCACTTTAAACATTAGTATGCCCCAAGCTTGAGCTAATAAGGGACATACTTGCAACATTGATGTGTTCGAACGTCTTGTCCCTCTCAGATGAGAACAATCTGTTGAAAACTCCATCCGCAAACCGTCTGTCAGTTTCTCGACAAGTACTTTCTTTATTTTAACGTTTTACTTTTTAACTGAGCATTAAATTCTTCCACAACTTCACCAACTGATAACGTTAATTTTTCTTTGCGTACCAACGATTTCGAAGTGGTTTTGACAATTAGAATCAATTTAAAATGTTTAATAACACATTTATCGTATTGTTGCTAACATCAATGCCGACATCTTGTTTGGTAGGTCTATGACGACGCAATTACCATGATTCTGTTTGGCTTACATCATATCTAAGCGCAGTGAACATCCAATTAAAATAACCGTTATAGACGCGGAATAGTATAAAATTATACAAATCGTCTCCGAATCGTCTGACGTCATCAATGTTTTTTTTCGAAGTCAGGAAATAATGACAGTCGGCGGCCAGAATAAAAATAAAAGATAACGATTGAACTTTTTTGGGGGGGTTTTAGCAAAAAATAGGGTCGGCGCTCCCGTAAACCACATTATAAAAAAATGATGGCCTTATTTATGCGATTTCAATATCAGTTAAGTATTAGTAATATACGGATATAATCATTGTAAAACTTACTATGATAACATACGACATTTGTACTTATATTTCAGGTCTAAATATAAGCCTTACAGACTTAAAATGCCATGTAAGTGAAAATCCAGAAGATGGACCTGTTCCTGATTTAATACAGATAACTTGTTCTGCTTCTTCGATCGACGAAGATATATTCGATGGCTATAAAGTGCGCATCGATAACAGTGCAAGGGAATGGAATTTCACCAGAGCGAACAATTTTATCTATACATTAGATAATTTAAAATCAGGAGAAATATACCAAATAGACATTTTTGCCACAAAAGACTCTATTCCAAGCATAAATAAGAAAACTTTTCACGGTGTAACAAGTAAGTTGATATGTATATATCCCCTTTCTTTCGTGATCAATGCACGAACATATTCTATTTCTATTGGGCCATGTTCGAGCTGCAATAAGAACTTCAATGTCATACACGGAATCATATCTTTGTGTAGGGGGTCCAACGTGTTTTGTGTTTTCCGAATTTTAAGTGAGGGAAATGTGTGATGCGGTATGAAATGGCGGTGTTTTAGAAGGATATTTTCACCTGGTAAGTAAGTTATATCACTTTCTCGCAATATAAATACGCCTACCCGGAGGCCACACGTGTAAGCTTCTCTCAGTTTTTTTATCCTATGTTTCTAAAATGACTTAAAATTCGGAAAACACAAAAGACGTTGGACCTCCTGTTTGTGTCCAAGGTGTTCTGACAATAAGTAAACTAGTTCGTTTTTTAACCGCGCTTACCCTGTTCCCGATTTTGTATGTTGACATTCGCAATTTACTTTTGTTCACTTTTAAACTCATATTAACTTTTCCAAGAAAATTCTGAACAAACGAATTGAATCAACAAGCGGAAGCAGCGTTTTATATCGACGATTTTACCAAGGGATGACAAATTAACATCAATCATTCAGATACAGACTGTGTATTAATCCGATGCAGGCCAACCGACGGTATAGATGTAGGATCGTACTTTATTCCATGAGTGTCATTGATTTTTTTTTGCTATGGTCACGAGTTAAGTTAAAAACGACCAAGAGAAAGTCAGCAGTTTTTTCTACTTTTCAAAATAACTCGATGATGCTTTCGTGTTTAGCAATTTAAAGGATATACCAGTATCAAACAGGGTTCAAATGGAGCGTATTTGTCAAAACTAAACTTAATAAATGTCAAAGCGCACGTTTAACCCGCTCTAATATTCAAAATAAAGATGATATGGAAGCAGTGGTACAGCTTTCATTGTCGTTTTCATCGTCATGTATAGAAATCGCTGTATCCGCTCGATCATGAATTCGTTTGTTTAGTATTTGAAGAGCTTCGTCGAATTATTATACCCATATGTTTTGCAATGAAGGCTTAAAAGGCGATCCTCGGCAATTTCCTTTGTTAAGCATAAGAACAATAAAGATTAGATGGGATATGTATTCATGCAACTTAAAACAAAATTTACCATTATATGACACCAGTAACATATTCAAATACAAATATCAACACATATATTTTTTCAGGACCCGTCATGGAAGCAAATTGGAGTTTATGTGCTATTACTATCAGTTCGTTTTCTTTCCAAAACAATGACACAATTGTCGATCCATTTAAAACGTTTAGTGTTGAAATTAATACAACGGATGCTAAGTTTTCAGCAAACTGTTTATCAAAAACCACAGACAAAGCAACATGTTCGATACTTCGAAATGAGTCCCATTTTAACATTTTGGAACTCAATTCAGGCAGTTCTTATGAGATACAAATATTTGCTCAAATTAAGTTCAACACAAAAGATATAAGAAGCATTGGCTTCCAGCGCTTCGTCATATACACAGGTAACTTGTTCAATTTATACATTTATTACACCCAAGAACAATAATTATGTAAAAGAAAAAAAGTTTGTTTTTTTTCCTTTGGAGAAAAAATAAAAACATTTTCTAGAAATTTATTGACGATATA
The DNA here is from genome assembly GCF_026914265.1 of Mya arenaria. NCBI lineage: Eukaryota > Metazoa > Mollusca > Bivalvia > Myida > Myidae > Mya > Mya arenaria. Next base: position 69,891,824 of record NC_069127.1, on the reverse strand, counting down.
ATCGAAGTTACTATTTTCCAAAACGATTATTAATTTGATTTTTTCTCATATGTGATTTAGTTCCTGAACTGCCTGCTGATATTGAAATTCCTCTTGGTAGTATTACCCATGACAGCTTTAACGTTTCCTTCGAAAATAACAGCAACAAAAGATTCTCTTATTGGAGTGTGTCTGTGACCAACTTTAAAACAGGGGAATGGGAAGCTGAAGACACTCGTCACTCTGATGTAAAATCAATGCAGATATCAACAAATATCACTTCTTCAACGTTTTACCTGGTTCAGGTCCAGACACATGTTCCAATGCAATCCAGCGATATGTTCAACAAAACATTTAATACAAGTAAATTTATTGATTATAATATGTACACAATGCTCCATGTTTAACTTTCCTTAAAGTAATAATAATAATAATAATAATAATAATAATAATAATAAATAATAATAATAATAATAATAATAATAATAATAATAATAATAATAATAATAATAAAAAGAAATTAAAAAGTGATGTAAAGTAATATACAATTACTCTTTATAATTGGATTACACATGATATCATTATATAACGAATACACGTTTTTACATGTGTTATAATATAGCTGACCATCTTATATTTGCAGGACCTCGACAATCAAGCAGTGGTCACCTGATGAAGGCAAATGTGACAGAAAGTGAGATCATGCTATTCATACTGGAAGATGAAGAAGAGCGTTTTGATTATTATTCTTTGATAATTAACAGTTCAGATGCAGCGCGTGTTACCCTCGATGGCCCTTCAAATGTTTCTTGTGAGCAAAGCGGAGATAACTGCACCTTCCAACGAACCTTAAATTTCTCAACGAAAATAACAATAAAAAACCTAACGTCCGGAACATTTTACCCATTACATCTTTATTCTAGATTTAATGGATTACCAAGCCTTGAATCTCAAGATTTGTCTTCCTACACAGGTAATCAATCTTACAATTGGCGCCGAAAATTTTAAGCAATTTGCAAACTTGTACAATTCAAATGTTTACCAATTCTTACAAACCATATTATACAAACTGATAAGTTATACCTTTGTGTATCGTCATTTATGTTTTATTGCTAAACAAAATATTCAGGGGCGTAACTTCCTGTACGTCAAAAAATAAAAAGAGCGAACATTTTCATCATCAAATAAAATTGTCGTCAACTGTAGTTACAATGTAATATTCATCAAAACTTATGTAGTAGTCATAAACATAGACCGAAAAAGCAGCCCGCCAGAACTCGGTCTACACATCATTGTCGACTAAGCTACGCCCATTATATATATATTATATATATTATATTCTATAAATTTGGTTTAGCTTTTACAGTATTTCATCAGGTGTATACACTTCGTTAAGGTTTAATTTAATGTTTTAAAAATAAAATTCCACACGCAAAGCTCGTTTTGCTATTATATGGCATGTCTAATACTATCTAATCAATGTTGATCCACGTTTGTTTGATAGTGCCTGTCCTGTCAGAAATTTGTCGAAAGTATATGATCGATTGTTGCATGTTTTTTTTATGAGGCGCAAAATACTTTCTTTGTAATTAAAATCTTTTTAGATAATAATAATAATAATAATAATAATAATAATAGTAATAATAATAATAATAATAATAATAATAATAATAATAATAATAATAATAATAATAATAATAATGATAATAATAATAATAATAATAATAATAATAATAATAATAAAATTTGATAATAATGATGATGATGATGATGATGATGATGATGATGATGATGATCTCTTCATTTTAGCGCCTTTAATGCCTCTCTTGCTTGAATTTCCGATGGGTTGTGTAACAGAGAAGAGTTTCGAAGTTCACATTACAGTGCCAAATAAGAGATTCTTCAATTTGATCATTTCTGTCTGTCATGTTTCAAAAGCGGCCACATGCATTACCAAAGTCGTTAACAACACGTATTCAACTGCTAACGAAAGTGTTATAAAAGTTGTAACAGTTGAGAATTTATCATCAGCAACAAACTACAGCATAACTGCTAAGACCGGAATAACAAACGACGTGAAAAGCGTGGCATCTTTGATATATTACATAAAAACAGGTAAACATAGATATGCTTTTGAAACCGTTCTTCCTTTAGTATAATATCTTAAACATGTCTATTGTATTAACTACAATGATATGTATTAGAATAACTTTTCTCAAATCACAATATTTGACATTTAATTTCGTTAATGTAATAGTTAAAATTGCCACAATATGATGTAAAAAGTGCGGTAGTAGATAAGGCATCCGCCGTTCATCAACGAGATTATGGGCTTGAGCCAAACTAGACGCACACTATTTTGGCATCTCATAAGGTAATCAGTACTATTTTCTACTTAGAAAAAGGATTCTAGAGTGGTTCTTTTCAGAATAATGCTCTATTCACAATAAAACTTATATAAATTAGTACAATAAGTATGTATAAAATATTTGTAACACGTCTCAATTTGTTATTTTTAATGTCATCAAAATTAAGCTCCTGCTCGTCTAAGTGTGCTGTTGAAATCTGTAAACGAAACTTCGATTGAACTGGATGTGACTGAAAACACTGAACTGTCAATTGACAAGTACTGCATAAAATTGAATTCATCGAGTTGCTATCAGATATATATTGACCCGCCTGGATCCATTATTGTTTCCAACTTACAAGCTGGTCAAAGCTATTCCTTGAAAGTTTATACAGTTTTGAATGCTATTGAAAGTGATCGATTTACAGAAATCAAGACATATACGAGTAAGTAAAATGTGATAAGCGTTTGTATTTGTTTCATTTAGCCAACGAAAAAAAAGCAATCTACTTTCCAAATATATTATATTGTTTCTTCATTAGATCATAAAACGAAGTATTACAGCAGTAAGAATAACACAGAAGGAACAATATATTTTTGGTAAAGTTTTGGGTAAAGCAAGTTACTTGCTCTAAGGTATTTGAACAATTCATTATGCGCCACAATCTATTTTAACGTCAAGAGCAGTATGCATTTTCCATAATTATAAAAGCAAAAACACATATGCAGAAACATGTGCACGCAGAACATTAATGTGTAAGACTGTGTATGCAATTTTTAATTGTACGCGTTTTAAACTATGATCTGTCTACACTTATGCGTCAGAGAGTTTTAAAGGTTTGTTTTGGTTCTTTCTTTTTATTAAAATATAGTACCTGTTCAGTCAGATGACAACGGGTCTATAGTGACTATAACTGACATTATTTCTCATTTTTATTACAACATTTCAGAGCCTATTCCAGTAAATGTGGATGAAATAAACATTGGTGCGGTAACCAACTCAACTCTCACTGTCGTCTGGAACAAGCCGCTAGCTCATACAGATGGATATGAAATAGAATGGAATTGTGATAGCCCAAATATTGGCACAAGTATCAATAAACATCAGACTCAAAATGTCACGAAATTGTCAGCTACTGCTTCAAATCTTGATCCAGGAACGTTTTGCAATGTTACGATAACGGCATATATAATAAACTATGATAACGCTACTCTTCAAGCAATGGGTGTTTTCAAAGTTATTTCTAACAGCACATTGGAAGAAGGTACGTGTGTACTGTATGAGTATGTTTCTGATAGTTGATGTCATTGTTGCTGTTTCTTTCTTTTAAATATTGTCTTCATTTTGTAAGAGTAAAACCCTTAAATATAATATATTTACAAACTGAAATTTATTACTCATCGTTTTGAAAATTTGGCAATTTGTGATATATTTTCCTGGGATATACTCGCTAGTGAAAAGGCAAAATGTTATATTTTCCTTATAAGATAACAGGTTTAACTTTTGTCAGGTTATCATTTTACATTGCTTTAATCTCTGTTTAAAATCGTCAGAATACAGTAATCTACTAGCAGCAACTTTTATATTACAAGTAGTTTTATTTGAGTCAAAATGAAGCTTTGAAAACACAAAAAAAATTCAGATGAATTTGCTTACAATATAAATATTTAGTAACGCTATTGACAATTCGCGAATATGTATAGATTTAACAATTTTCAATATAAATATAATTGAATATGCTTAAGTTAAGTTGTATATGAAATTGAAACACCAACGACGGTCAACATGGTTTAAGAAGTCAGTTAGAAATATACCTTTTGTTACTTAACACATGATAAATAAGCATTTAATTATAAATTTCTTTAATAGACCCCGGATCAGTGCAACATCTAAATTTCCAAGATGTGACTTCAAAAAGTGTCAACGTGTCTTGGACAAAGCCTTGTTTTGCAAACGGAATACTTACAGGATATTCAGTTATCATAACAAAACTATTATCGAAAGGACAAGATGAAAGTTTGTATACTAAAGCATACACAATAGATGTATCCAACATGTTAATGTCCATATATGATTTACTTCCATACAGAAGATACAAGATTGAAGTGTATGCTTTGAATAGCGCAGGTGATGGCGAATTATCGAATGTTTCGTTCCGGACGATAATTGACTGTAAGTTAATGGAATAACCTTACTACCAAAATGGGGTTGGAAGGGCCCCGGCTTGTAATTTAAAAACGACGTTTCATGTATAATCGCATTTTTAGTAAATGATTATTTGTGTTAAGGGCGTAAAAACTTTTGTGATTGGACATTAAAAATTAAAGTAATTATCAATAAAATAATACGCATGCAAGCGCATGTCTGATGCAAGACGTTGTGAAGAAAAAGTGCTTGACACTTTTAACCCAAAAATGAATTTTATTTTTGAATGGTTGCCTTTCACCTATTTGTTATCTTATTTGAACCATAATTGTTTCAACATACTTCTTTATTGAGGTAAAATGCCACACTTATCGTTAATTTGATAGTCCCTGTAGTTGTAATTGTCTTATTGAATGATACTGAATGGGTTTGTCTTTTATCATTACAAGAGGTTGTACAATGACACTCCCATTTCTTACATAGGTCATACAGTTGTAATTAAATTCAAATATTATTTTCTACCAACGAAGCATCATTCTTATTTCGATGTCAATGTTTTGTTATTTAAATGTAATTAACAATTATATTATAAAGATCCAGACAAACCAATCAACGTTTCTACAAAAGATAAAACCTCGTCATCTCTCCTGATTGAATGGGAAAAGGGTGTCCATTTTAATGGTCCAACAAAGTATATAGTTCATATACAGGATTCAGTTAATGGTTCCATCAGAATTCAGTCGTGCACAACTAGTGTTGGTAATTGGACAGGTAAGTTGCAATCAACGTGTTCTTTATATAAACAAACGTAAGTAAAGACATTTAATGGTTTGATTAAGTATGTAAAACAAGTACCAGAAAGGACAATTATGTTAAATTCTAAGTGTTATAATGTAGTATTATAATTATATATTTGTTCTGAGAACAATGATTGCTATTTTAAATAATATATTTATATGTTACAGACAAGCTCTCGACCGAATGCAATGTGCCTGGTCTAGACGCTTACTGGGATTATGACATCGTTATTGACGCAATTACGTTTGAGGAAGGTATTGACGAATTAATAGAAAGCTCAGAAAAGAAAACATTTCGAACTGCAGAGGCCGGTGAGCTTTAAATATTGATTACAGTGTGTATTTGTAAAAATATACATTTATACAAATAATACATCAAGTGTGCGTGTGTGCGTTGTCGCTTATGTGCGCTTCTTAAATAGCTATATGATAAATAGTAAAGGCTTTTCATAGCATATATAATTGTATTTATTATTGTATAATAATTATTGATAATCATCGTAGTTCCTGGACCTGTAGCGCATTTCGATGTTAAACCAGAAGAGAACGTGTTGGAGGAACGGAACTTTCGTATTGACTGGAATAAGCCTGCTGAGCGGGATCTAAACGGCGTCCTAACAGGATTTGTTATTCATTATCAAAGTGAACAGGCAATAAGCGTTTACATATAATATACGGATATTAACTCTTTTTTTCTATTTCAAGTTTCCTATGTATAAGTTAACACAGGGAAACTGTCGCTCGACACCGTCAAAATCATAAAAGTGAAGATTGTTTTGTTTCAATATTGATCGGGATTTGCATTAGAAAACACAGTTGGTAGTGGTACAAAGCACACATCATTTCATATCATTTGACCACCTTTGTTTCTTAGATTGAGGTAAATGTTGGTCCAAACACAACGAGCAAGACGGTATACCACAATATAATTGGTAGCTACAATGTGTCGGTTAGTTTGTTTGAGCAATTTTTTCTCATAATGAAAAGCTATATTTTCGCGCTATATCGTGCGAAAGAACGTTACTAGTGTGTCGTTGCAGACCTTGTATCACACACGTTGATTGATAAATAGGTTTAAAGTTTCTGAAAGAAAGATTAAGATATTATTTTTTGTCTAACATTTGTCTTTTTTAGTTTGAACAGATCTTTTATATATAAATATGTCTTTGCTAAGGAATTTCTACGTGTAGCTCAGTGTATGTGTTTTGTTTGTTTGTTTGTTATTCTCACTGCCCGAAATATTTGAACAAACCTAAATGAACTAGTATATGCCATCACAGATACAAGCTCGTACAAGGGTAGGGCCTGGTGCAGTTGTCCATAAGGAGATTACTGTGAAACCTGGAGGTAAATACACGATTTTATAAATATTCATTAGAATGATTTTGAATACGAGCTTATATGTATAACTTAATTGTTCCACATCATTGTTTTATTTGCAATGCAAAATTATAAATGTAAAAAAGTGTTTTTTTTACTTGTCCATTCATTGTAAATACCATTAGGCCGATAGGTCTTGAAAGAGTTAATTGAAGTATAGTGTACAGATTTATTCCCTGAAGAGTTATTGCAATATGTGAAACATATTTTCCTTAAGTGGATTTAGTTCATCAAAGAATGACATCAGACAACCATAGCATGAAACACTAATTTAAATTTACATGGGAATGTAACATTTGATGTGTTTTTGTAAATTATTAAGAAAAGTCTTACTCACGGGTTTAAATGACATATTGTTTTTAATGCTTGTATATTCAGTGTAAGAGCAGTCTTAATGATGGGCAATATCAAAATAAATATGTAAACGGTCAACGGACATATATAAACTAGCCTGATAAAAATAAATAATCAATTTGATATATCATATATCATTATTTCAGAAGAGTTATATAGTACGCATGGAAAACATACATACTGTTCTTTTACAGCTCCGATAAAAGTTGAAGAAAGCAAGAAACCACTGATGCTTAAGGCGTCGGTGTCTGTTGACAACGACGAGAATCAGATAGCAGTAACTCTTCCACTTGCACAGTTTCTCTGCAATAGCAGTAACGGACCACCAACTATGTGGGGCATTGTGGTTGCAGAAGCCGATGAGGCAGCTAGAGGTTAACGGCATATCCAATTAAGCTTTCATCAATATGTTTTTGTCGTGATACAGCCTTGTCATACATGTTCTGTTTCTGATACAACGATTTTGTTTCATTGTGCTGTTCTTTGTTTATGTTATAAAACCCTTGGCGAAACCTAAAAAGGCAGACAATTCAAGAACTGACTTTTAAAAGAACAACACATTTATTTGTAAAAGATCCGTTTAAAAGGAATAACAGGGAATTGCAAGAAATAGTTCACCAAATATGTCTGTTTTACCACCTTATTGCAATGGTTTTAGTTCAGAGCAACGACAGCAATGGTCTAACAAATAAGTTGAATAATACTGTTAGTTGTATGGCTATAATGTCTTCTTAAAGTTATATATCATTATATATCATATACACTTACCAGGCCAAGTCCGTACTCTATTAGCATATCTAATAGCATAGATAACATATCATTTATAACATGAACTTTACACATTCAAATTTCATTGTTTTCCATTTTAGATTCAGCATTTGCTGGTTCAAGAGACGACTTTCAAAAGAAGATTGATGACATGTATAAGACCTGGTTTCAAGTAGACGGCTTAAACAATATTCCACCATATATTGTCACAAAGCCAAACTGGAGGCCGCCATGCACAAGCGGTAACTGAATTAATTGTGAACACAGTTTTCAATATTCAATTACAACACACAAACATATTGACAAGTACTCTTTTAACCTCATGTAATGAAATATGTCAAAAAGATTAACTATCCATCAATTCGTAAAATCAATAATATTATAAATCTCAATGCTCAAACATATTTTGTTTGTTTCTTCAGGGAATCGGCGTAAGCGTTTTGCAACAGATGGTTCGAACATATTTGTCATAGGAAATGAAGAATGCTACGGTTCTTCTGTTTCGAAGGAATATTGCAACGGGCCTTTACCTGATGGACGCTCTTTCAAGTATATAGCTTCTTTATTTTTCAATGGCATTATAACAATTTAATACGTTCAATTATCGGCCCGGGCGAATGCGAGTTTAAACTAATAAGACCGTTTATGATAAGTTCAAACAAAATAAATACTGGTATTTTGCATCCTCTGGTACGATTCTGTTGCTTTAATTAATTCTAAAAAGTTTATTTCATATGGATTCTTAGGGTTTCAATCACGGAATTTTTATTTGCAAATTAATATTCAAGTTTAATACGAAAGTGAACTTTTGCGGATACCGTTTTGAGCCGGGTGTTGCATCAACATCGCTAAATAAACTCTCCATTTCAATGCGATTGAATTGCCTAACTATCCAGCATTTGGAACACCTTGGCCATTTTCATCGAAAACAACTTCGGATGTATTTGGACGGTTTACATACTCAAAAAAATGGAACGTTTAACTCCGCTGCAAGTAGATCGCGTAGTAATTTTATTTAGCAGTTAAACTTTATGTCTCAATTCTTTGGAATCTTTATGATGTTTGCAATAATTCACTGCAATAATTCGCGTCAGGCAGAAATTCTACCTGCGAAAAACAAAGCTTAAAGAAGCCGGCCACAAACGCGTATTCGTAAACGAAGACCTGACGAGGCCACGCTCAAATCTTCTCTTTCACGCTCGTAGTTTGGTAAAGGCCGGTCGCTTTGAAGGGACATGGTCGTCTGATGGCACAGTACTAGTTCGTGTAAAACAGAACAGTTCTTTCATCACTAAACGGATTGACTGCATAGTACAAGTCATATGCTGACACTGCTAAGTCGCCAGCACCTGTGTGACTTAACTTTTCATCTGAAGTATAGTTGCAGTATACCTGTATTAGTTTGACCTACTTATTCAATCTACCTTATTATTCTCACCTGTTTGTACATGACTGTACAGTATTTATGTATACAATATAAAAGGTTAATGTTTAGATGTTGCGCGTACTAAAACGACCATATAATTGAATGCCAACATAACAATTTGTAGCGATTTTGACTGATAGGCTAAATTATGCTATTGTTTCTGAAAAGTCACCTTTATTATTAATGCAACTAGGTAGTCAATATTTGTTTTCTTATTATTTTTCTTCTGTTCCAATCAAGTTTTGTCTTTAGTTACAAAGTCTATTTAATGTTGTTTTTTACTTTGTGCAATTGACCTAGTTATCAATATTGGATATTCGTCTCTTAAAAATATGTAAGTGGTTAAAACCGATTCACTAAACTAAAAGGAGATTATTTTAAAGTTTAAACGACAACACATTAATCTATCGTTATAAGTATAAACATGTGTTAATGTATCGAACAGTGATTATCTTCAAAATTGTACTACCAGCATTGATCACATGAATCGCCTTATTATGTCCCTTACTTTTAAATTTTGTTTTGATAATAAAAAGGTATTTCGCATTTCGGGTAAAATCTAATAACTATTTGGCAATTATTTCTTATGACTATATAGATGGAATTCAATTGTTTGATTTATTTTAATTATATATGTTATACTTTGAAATATAATCAATTTACGGCTGTTAAACCTTCATAATTACTAGGACGTTTTATTTTCCTTTTATAAAATCTATTAGCATTACTGTAGCAGTATTAATCATGGAGAATAGTTTTGCTTGTTAATCCAATACTGTGGTCAATCAATATCCCTTTAATATTTAGTTTAGTAAAGGTATTTCTAACATTGACTAATAATTAGTAATAGCTATTTGACTAAGTATTACCGTAATACAGCGTGTTATGTATATACTCACATCGATATTTTATTTCTACCACTATTTAGATTTATTTGCTTGAATACATATTATTCATCTTACTAAATCTACCAGTGCTACCTAGTACGTGTTTTCCAATTGAAATGCCTTCCCTTTCGTTTTGTTAAGGTGTTTCAGCATACGGACACAATAGCTATTTAAGATAGATAATCTATTATCCTTACCTTAGTTCTAAAAAGCTCAAACTAGATATTCATTCGTTAAGATAAGCATTATGACTGGAGTGCTAATACTAAAATCTTAAGATTTTGATTGTTAACTACTGCAAAATATGCATATGTTACATTTTGACCAAACTATGTATTACCTGTTCTTATACAATGTATGCAATATATGTTCATTTCTTAACCATGGTCCAATGAAGAAACTACTCACCTACGTTAAATAGCTTCGATAAACTTAGTTGTGCTATAATTTTTCTTAGATGAACAAATACAGTCTACATTTTCAAAGAGACTCTTATGTGTCCAATAGTACTGTCATCATCAGTTAAATAATATTATTTTTGTTTTGACTTAAACCAATAAGTATTTCCTTAATGGTACTACGCATGATATATCTTATATCCTCCTAAAACTATCAACATATGGTTACATTTTATCATCTTTGCCCTCTTTTCAAGTTCTTTTTTTCTGTCTATGGTGGTTGGTATCTGGATAATTCACATCCTCGTGTCACTGTTTGGCCTAAACATAGAAGTAGCTGTATGACACTGATTATGTTATTGTATATTTTATTGGTTGGTTAATCTCATGAAAGCCCACATGAACGTGTACGCGCTTCAAAAATATAAGTACATCGGCCATTTCAAATGTTTTGTTTATTTGGTGTTTTTACTTGTCTTAGTTAACGATACAGGTGGCATTTATGCTTTGTGCCTTAATTTTAAGGTCACATCAAATTTAGGCTTGCTAGCACGTCAGCACCACGATATAAAACTGAATCATTGTTCGGCATTACGTCACGCAGCACGTGTAGCTTTCCAATCTAATTCTGAATTTACAAGTCACTGCTTAAGTGAATTGTTTTCCACTGTACTATTCACTTGGTTATCTATATTTCTTTTAATGTCTGGTGATGTTCACCCAAACCCAGGTCCTACTTCAAGTCAAGACTCATCTGTCAGTAGTTCTCATTTTGACTTTTCAAATAACTTGTCAAACTTCTTGTCTTGTCCTAATTACCTTTCGCTTGTTCGTGATAATGTTCAGAGTCTACTACCAAAATTAGATATATTGACATCTGAACTTCGTTCTTTCGAAAATCTTGCTTTTTCCGAAACTTGGTTAGGGGATGCAACTTTAGATGGTCAAATTCTTATTCCTGGATTTTCTTATCCAATTCGTCGTGATCGCAGCGATAATTGTTATGGTGGAGTTGCTGCTTACGTTAAAGAAGGTATAAGCTTTAAACGGCGAAGTGATTTGGAATTAAATTATCTTGAATGTCTGTGGCTTGAACTAAAATTTCACACCAATAAACGAGTATTAGTTGGTGTTTTCTATCGTCCACCAAATTCTGATAATAATTACTATAACCTCATTGAAGATTCTATTGGTCTAGCAAGAGAAAGTGGTTTTGATGATGTTATAATTACAGGTGATTTTAACCTCAACACCCTAGTTGAAAAATCAGGGAGGAAAATACTGTCTTTATCGCAACAGTTTGCCATCGAACAATGTATCAAAGATCCAACTCACTTCACAGAAAATACTTCGTCGATTATCGATCTTTTATTTGTTTCGAATTCCAACGACTTAGTCCATAGCGGCGTTGGTGAGCCATTTCTTGAGCAAAACACTCGCTTCCACTGTCCTATTTTTGGTATATTTAAATTCCAAAAACCAATCAAAAAGACTATTCGTCGTCGTATATGGAAATATGACAATGGGAATTATATTCAACTTTGTCAAAGGCTTTCAGATACTGATTGTTCATTAGTTCGTAGTCCAAGCATTGATTGTTTCACATCTTCTCTTACTAAGACTGTTGTTGATCATGCTCAGGAGTGTATTCCTAATAAAGAAATATATATCCATCCCTTTGAACCTCCCTGGATAAATGCAGATATTAAACTAAAAATACGACAGCGGAAACGCGCTTATAAAAGGGTCAAACTCACTAATAATCCAATGCACTGGGCCAGATTTCGTGGCTTGAGAAATGAAGTCGTCTCTCTAATCCGGAGCTCAAAATTGAAATATTTTGATTCACTTGCCTCGAAACTTAAATCTGATCGACTCAATTCGAAACATTGGTGGAAGACCCTTAAATCATTTATCTCTCCGCAGATATCACGGGAAATCCCCCCGCTTATTAACCCGCTTAATGATGAGTGTTGCAGACAATAAAGGCAAGGCTGACATTCTAAATGATTATTTCGTTCTTCAGACTTATGTTGACGACTCATCACATGTATTACCTCGGGTTGACTTAGCTTTCAATGATAGAAAACTTGATTTAATTGTTATCATGCCTTCAGAGGTAAAAGATGTTCTGCGTAGTCTATCAATTGGAAAAGCATCTGGACCCGATGGCATTGATAATCGTGTTTTGCGAGAAGCTTGCACAGCACTTAGTCAACCTTTATGTGATTTATTTAACGCTTCGCTCTGTTCTTGTGTTGTTCCTACAAATTGGAAATGTTCAAATGTTTGTGCTGTGTTCAAAAAGGCAGATCCTTCGGACCCTTCTAATTATCGACCAATATCTCTTTTAAATACAATGGAGAAGGTTTTCGAAAAAGTTGCATTTAAACATGTATTTAACTTCCTTCGAGACACACATTTCTTCGATATCAATCTGGTTTCCTGCCAGGGGATTCTACCGTAAACCAACTTACCTACTTATATAATAGCTTCTGTCAAGCTCTCGACTCTGGTCTCGAAATAAAAGTTGTTTTCTTTGATATAAGTAAAGCATTTGATAAAGTTTGGCATCGTGGTCTTCTCTTTAAACTCGAAAGAGCTGGCGTGTGTGGTAGTTTATTATCTTGGTTCGCCAACTACTTAGAAAACAGACGACAACGCGTTGTTATTCCTGGAGCATCATCTGACTTAAAATCAATTAAAGCTGGTGTTCCACAAGTATCAATTCTGGGCCCTCTTTTATTCCTTGTTTATTTTAATGATATAGTTAGCGAAATTGATTCGTCTATTAACCTTTTGCTGACGATACTAGTCTATTTGTTATAGTGGATTCCCCACAGACGGGGGCTGTTCAATTACAGAGAGATATTGATAAAATAAGTCTTTGGGCTGAAAAGTGGCTGGTCAAGTTAAATCCAAACAAATCAGAATCAATGGTTATTTCTCGAAAGAGGAACAAACCAATACATCCCTCTCTGTACATGTTTGATATCGCTATCCCTGTAGTGGAATCATACAAGCACCTTGGTATTTTCTTTTCTGATGGAGGAAATTGGCATTCTCATATTAACTATATTATTGGAAAGGCTTGGTCTAGAGTCAATATCATGAAACGACTCCGTTATCAACTTGATAGGAGGTCTCTTGAGGTCACCTATTTATCATTCATACGGCCAATCTTGGAATACGCTGATGTTGTTTGGAGTAATTGTACTCAATATGACAAGGATGAACTTGATAAAATTCAAACTGAGTGTGCACGTATTGTTATTGGTTGTACTCGACTTGTTTCCCTGCGACTTCTTAAGATCGAATCTGGTTGGGAGGATTTATGTTCTCGGCGAGAAAAACATAAGCTTCTTCTTTTTTCAAAATGAAAAATGGTCTTGCACCAGATTACCTTTCTGACCTCGTTCCACAAACAGTAGGCCAAGCCTCGTCAAGATTGTTAAGAAACTCATCACACATATCTAGCATTCGTACAAATACTTCACTTTATATGAATTCTTTCCTACCTTTTACTATATTTGCATGGAATAATCTCCCAGGCGAAGTAAAATTGATTGACAGTGTTTCTGGATTTAAAACTTATCTGAAGTCGGATGTCCCAAAAAAGAATTATCTTTTTTATTATGGTAAGCGCCGATTACAAGTCTTGCACACACGTCTTCGCAATGAATGCAGCTCACTGAATCATCACCTGTTTGTTAGAAATATCGTGCCCACTCCCCTCTGCTCGTGTGGAATTCAGGAAACATCTTATCATTTTCTCCTAATTTGTCTTCTTATACAGATCAAAGGCGAATAATGCTGTCTTCTGTAGAAGAGCTGACTGAAGTAACTCTCCATAACCTACTTTATGGTGATGAAACTCTTTCAGAAGATCAAAATAATATAGTGTTTGATGCTGTTCATCTGTTTATTCAATTGTCCAAACGATTTGACTAGTTATCCAACATTTGTATCGAATTCAGACTAAATTTGTAATGTCATTCATAGTTCTAAGCTAAGTAGATTGCTTGACACTTGAAGTGTATTACCAAAACCAACCACCAAACCTTTCCTTCTTCAATTCTATATTTCTCCGTTTGAATTCAATTAACGATATTGCGTGATACTAGTAATTAAGTAACCGTGTTATCATATGTCCCAGATATAGTTCAACATTCTATTACTTTATATTCATCGTTATGATTTTCATTTTGTCATCTATATAGAGTTTATATAATGTCCGTCACTTAAAAAAGCACTCTACAAATTGTTTGGAGAAGAACTTTATAAGATTTATTTATCTTTCGTTCTCATCCGTTTCATAACATTTGTACTTGTATTTGATTTACATTGTATTTGACATGTATTAATGAATAAAATATGTTTAAACTAATAATTCACTTCACTGGCACTCAATTTAAACTAAGATCAATAAATACAACTCTTAAACACTACATTTAATTAATGAAATAATTCAAAAATTTACGAACAACTTCAACTGATATACCGTTATACATCCAGTTGTTTTCGATAAAAATGGCCGAGGAGCTCCAAATGACTATCCAGGCAAAATTCCGCAGTGTGGAATGCGGCGACAGGAGGTATCTGCGAAAGGGGTTATACAAAGCCTATTCCTTTTTTTTTCATCAATATCCAGTCGTGTAAATATAGAATTTGTCGCATATCGCGATATGCATCATTATTCAGTGCGATTGGGTTTCTTTCAGAGTAAAATCCTTTGTTTGTACAGACTACGGCTGCAGTGAATCCGTATACTCACAGCCGATAGAAACAGGTAATTTGAATATTTACGAGATCTTCCTTCGGCTCCATTTAGCAAGTATTTACAAAATATGTGTTTATTACTACTGTTAAAGTAATAATTATACTTAATTAAAGTAGTTATTGTACCTCGTTTGCAATTGAGTATGTTTTTATATTATTTTTCTTTCTCACAGTGAAATCACTTGTTAAAGGTACAGGTCTTGGTGTTTGGTCTTTGTTACATTCTTGTAATTTGACCGTTTTATAGCTATCGGTTGCATTTTGTATAACCTTACTATCACAGCTTAATGAAAACTATACCCTTATAAAATACCGATGTGCTAATACTGAATGTCTTAACAATGGCCATGCACGTGAATGCCTATTTTTATGCATATATACATTAAGGAAAATCATGAAACAGTAAATGACGGCAAAGCTTTGTTATAGCATGGAAACACGCAGAATTGCTCAAAACCATGGATATTTTTTGTCGTTGTTTGAAAGTATTCGGATTTGATTTATTTAATCATATATAATTGTGAATTATATAGGAAATGGAAACACAACATACAATGCTTAGCTTTCTTGTTTCTAACGGTAAAAACATATGCATGTAAACCTCCATTCAAACAGCCCTTAGACTCAAATGATTCACTTTCTGATGATTCATAGTTTATATCAAATATACGTAACCAGTGATGAGTTGCGAGAGCAAAGACAATATTATATCTTTGATTGTATCTATGGTTTCATTACTTACTTAACTCAAGTTATTTCATGACTGCATAAGGAGCGTTCTAAGCTTGATTTCTCTATTTTAAACACGTTATACAATACATGTCATTTATATCGATATCATTCCGTCAAAAGCAATCATATATGGCACAATAGTTAATTTATTTCTATTGTGTATTGGCTTATTGAATATTGTTTTCAATATATATTTAAAGTAATGCAACTATTTAAAATAGTGACCAATTATTTTAATTCGAATAAATAAGTTTCCGAAGTTGAACATATAATGTACTGGTTAATATTCAATTCTTTATTCTTTAGTTTCATTAAATTCAGAAAATGTTACAAATTCAAGTTACAGTAAGTCCATACTAGTGCACATTTATCATTATTTTAATTGATAATCTTGAAGAATACTACCATAAAGGCTTATAGCAATGCGTTCCCATTTTGGCATTAATCTTAGTAAATGTCCGTGTATTTATTTTTTCTTCATAAGAATAACAACGACTGTGCAATCTCTAGTTGCAGCGACTAATATGACGGGGGCATTTGTTGGCGGAGCGGTGTCAGCGGTTGTTGTGCTAGTCCTAGTTGTATTAATGATCTTCTTTATGAGAAAGAGACAGGCAGCGTAAGTAATCCAAAATGTGTAATGTATGTATGCTGAACATTTTAAAAGCAGGAAACATTTACTTCCCATATAAATTATTTAGACAAGTTGCAACACTACAACACATATTCTAACCATTCAGCTTGAAGAAAAGACAAATTGTTAATAAATGTCAGGCTTTTGATTTTCATACGACAAACTCTAAGGTTAGTGTGTGTGTGTGTGTGTGTGTGTGTGTGTGTGTGTGTGTGTGTGTGTGCGCGCGCGTGCGTGTGTGTGTGTGTTTATTGATATGATATCCATTTTCATCACAAGCAATTTCCCCTTTACAGCTGTTTCAAAAAGGACACTGAAAGCATAACACATACTTCCAGTGACCGATTCGTTGAAATGGGGACAATACAAACGAAGGCACAACCTGGAGCTGTTTACTTGTAATATTGCTTTGTCATTTCCTTTATAATGTGCACATTCGTTGTAGAATTTTTTTTGGAACTAATAGTATTCTAGATAAATTTTGTGATCGGTTATTCGCTTTGATCGAAAACTTTCAACATTTAAAATGAATTTGAGTCGCATCACTGGATGTTTTGGAATAGAGTCGGTACCTTTGATTTTTTAAAATATTTCACTAATTCACTGTTTATTAAATGAACAACTGAAGTATTTTATGTCCAACAAAATATCGACTGAAGGCTAAAATGCATGTGTTGGTACTAATAATTGAGAAGAAAGTCAATGAGCCTCTCGTTTCAGACAAGGTCCAGTAAAACTGACTGAGTTTCCAGCCTTTGTAGAGAAAATGCACAAGGACAATGATCTTATCTTCGCAGATGCTTACAAGGTTAAATTCGCACCGTCGTAAATTTATCATGTTGCACACTGAAATTGCAATCATGATAATCATACGAGTCTCTAAATTACGATAATTACATTTTTTAGGACGTTCGCCTTGAATACAACCATTAAAATAGTAGTACTGTTCCAAAAAGTTTAATTAATAGATATGTATTATCCCTTGCCCAGCAAAGAGTTTTGAGAAAGGTACTACATTGCATATTGTTTTGGTGTTGTTTGTCTGTCATTCAATCAGTCCTCATAGTTATCTGTCCGGAACCATATCTTGGAGGGATTTGGTCACGTAATGTGCAAACTTGGTCAGATTGTTACCCTTGTTGAACTCTCGACCGCTGGAAAAAAGGGGGGAGGGGGACATTGGGCCAGATAGGAAACTAGGTTTAATCTTAAAAAGAATCTTTGGAACACACTAGAGACGTTGTAATTAGTCCAATTTAAAGCGGGTCACATGTGAAAAAATAAATTCGGTCACAAGGTCAAATCTTGTATTTTGTTACTTGAACCATATTATCGGAATCATATAAAAGGGATTGGTTAGATTATCTTCAAACTTGTGCAGAATGTTTCCTTTGACATTGGGTCAAAACCTAGGCACAATGTCAAATTGTAGTATAAAATTTTGAATCACACTAGGGGCATTATAATTGGTCCACTATTCATCAACCTTAATCTGAATGTTTTGCCTTGATGAACTCTTGGACAAATTAAAACTGAGTCACATGCGATAAAAAACTAGGCGTTTTTGTCTGAAATATGTTCATGGTAATGATTTGTCAGATATTTTTTCAAACTTGGACAAACCCTAAATGGAAACTCACTGTATTTCAAGGAGGGTCACAATGAGTCTTAACTAGGTCATAAGATCAAGTCAAAGAGAAATATTAGGAACATGTTTTGTCTGGAACCATATCATAGTAATAATTTGTCAGACAATGTTTAAACTTGGACAGCATTTTAACCTTTATATTATCTCACTTTTTAATGTGGGTCAAATCTAGATCGAATTGTAGAAAGAAATAGTGCCAGTATACTTGAGATTATATATCTCTTCCAATAATTATGAAACGTAATCAAAATCATTTCCTTTATAAAATCAATGACTGGTTTGAAACTAGGTCAGATCAGGTCTGAAACTAGGCCGCAAAGTAAAATCTTTGAAAAATTTAGTTTAGAAACCAAAATTGTCATTGATTTGTAAGACTTTATAATAATAATAATAATAATAATAATAATAATAATAATAATAATAATAATGATAATAATAATAATAAAATAATCGCATTGATTGGTCAGGCTTTGTTCAAACAGTGGTCAGAATGTTCCCCACGATGTGATCTTGGTTGACTTTAAAAGTGAGTCACATAGAGTCAGAAAGCAAGTTAAAAGGTCAAATCTAAGAGACATCTTGAACACGAAAAAAAGTCAATATATTGGCTCCAATATTCACGAAATTTAATCATAGTTTTGCCTCGATGAATTTTCGATGAGTTTGAAACTATGTCATATAGTTTCAATCTCAGAAAACCCTTGGGAACACTCGAAAGAAGGCAGTTGTTTTCTTAAAATTACTGATTCAATCTTCATGAAACTTGCATTTATGAATGTTTATAACTGGGTAACGAGGGGTAAACGATTAGGTTACTAGGTCATCTCTAAATGCTTCACGATATACAATAGTCTTTTATTTCAAACAAATCTAAAACAAATTCATATCTCATATCCAATGGCCAAAATAGTTTATCACTTTACATTCGTAGTGCATGTTTCTGTTGGAATAATTCACCAACACTTGATTGCCATACCATCTTCTTGTCCTATTCAGGAGGAGAATATCAATTCAACGAATTTGCTTGTTTAAATTATCTTTAAAACATATATGTCTACTACAATCGTCAGGTTGACGTATAGTTACTTTTTCCAATTATATATCAAGCACAAAGTGCAAAGTCTATCATCACCTGGACACTTATGTTTATGCATATTGTTTTATCCTCACATGTCAGTTTCTAAATGAATATTACAACACCTGTTTTCATATGTAACTAGACTATTAAGGAACCGAGCCCTAAACACCCTTGTACAGTTGCCAAATCTCAGAACTGCCGAGCGAAAAATCGATACACACACAGTTTTCCATGTAAGTATGTCACTTTCTGAAGATTTACTTTTTGGTTTTCCTTACCAGTAGGCGAGTAGTTCTCGGACACTAGTAGTTCTCGGACACTCGCGATTTTCGCCTCATTTTGGAAGTTACTTATCAAGCGCCTGATTTAAATCAATCAGGTGTTTGAAAAGTTTCAGCAGGTACCAAATCTTTTCATTAGGTAAGTATTATAAGATGTTAAATTCCAAAAGTTTCCAGTTGTTTACAAAATCACATTTTACTTCCGCTGGGAATTTTAGTGCGCATGCGCAAAAAGCACAACTTAAAATAAGGGCAACAGTTAAACTATAAGGTCAGTATACTTCCTTTTTTGACGCAGACGACATTCTGCATTAACGAAAATATTGATGTTAAGTCAAGCGTTTACATTACACATGTGCTAAAAATAGATACCATTTATTTCATTTTTATGAGCTTCATGGTCTATGTATATATGTTCAATTAGATTAGTTTTTAATGAAAAATAATAAGATATATATCACCTACTGGTTTGAAAAATTCCACTTTTAAATATTTTAAATAAATAAAATCACTTCAGAGCATGTTTCCCGGTTTTGTTGATCAGTTAAGGGAGTGTCCGAGAACTACTTCTGTTGAACTAGAATTTGACCCCTTTTGAGCACCACATTCGGAGCCTATGAGAATAGACTTAAATTGTTCAATTTCACTTGATTTTGCATTATTTCAACAGAAGAAGAGCTGAAGTTTGTTATAAACATTGGAATATCATATATCTTTTAAAATAAGGATACTTTATCGATAAAACCTCTAAAAGTGTCCGAGAACTACTCGCCTACTGGTAACTATTGATTTAGATACTAAGCCATAATTTATATTATGGTATAATATATTTTTAAAGTCACGCGGCTAAAGCTTATGTTTACTTAGATTTGCCCTTATTTATAAATGTTACGGCAAATGTGGGTTTGGGACACTGCAAATAAGCCCGAACCCCCCAAAGAGTTCTTTATTTTTCTACGTTTTCATTAATCATGCCTATACAGCTACCGTAACATTAACTTATGACTTTATTTTGATATTTGTTTGCTACTTACTGTGTTGTAGCGTTGTGTCTCTTGTTCGGTCTTTGTTTGATCTTAAAACTTGTGTCTTTAAAGAGGACCTCGGATATATTTAGACTACTGTGCTTGTCCTTAGCCAAAGTTTCATGACTTATATTTAGTCACTTGTAACAGATCATGCTAAACAAACCATTTTTGATTAAGTATAATTTGTGTTATATTCTTATTTTGAAGAGTTCTGAGACATTTAATGAACTATCTTTATGATAGTCTCGATAAATTGTAATTTGTGAATTCTAGTTTTTATTTGAGAACATGAAATAAACTACTTAAGCTAAATATTTCTTTAGAAATTTGGGCCTGAATTTTACATTATTTTATTTTTAGATGACCACTCGCGAGTAAAACTTCGACCGTCAGATAATGTTGGGGGATCTGACTATATAAATGCCAATTACATACCGGTACGTGACGCCTGATTTCATATGTTTTAAATCAATGAATAATGGTTTGTTTATGAAGTGGAATTAGACTTAAACCAGGAAGAGTTTTCAAATGACTTTAACTATTTACAGGGCTACACATCTCCAAGCGAGTATATTGCCACCCAGGGTCCGATACAGGCGACGTTTGACGACTTCTGGCGAATGGTGTGGGAGCAAAATGTGGACATAATTGTCATGCTGACGAAGCTCGTTGAAAACGGAAGGGTATTATATTTGCACACGGTTGCACATGGTGTTTCCCTTTGCTCATTTAAATTGAAAATAACGTATACCGATAGAGGTTTGAATTAGTTACAACACTATAATTTGAAAAAGGGCAAAAAACTGCTATTCAGTGGTTAATTTTACATATATTCATTACAGTCACAGGGCTTATTTTGTATATATGTTTCATTAAAAAATGCTTGACAGAATATAAAACTTTTTATTTCGAATGCGTATTTCTATTCTTATTTCTAATGTTAAGTTAAGTATAGATATGAAACGGATAATAATAAAAGTTTGTACGCTCGGTTAGAGAGGCAATTCGTGAAAATCTGAATCTGCCTAAAAAGTGCAACCCTGTGGTATATTTTGTTTTGTTTGTTGGTGTTGCATAATTGAAGAACATTAGAAATCATATTTCTAGATAATTCATCAACTAAAATTGTTTTACCATTTTTTTAAACAAATTTTCGGTTAAAAACTTTATTTTCTGCCCATTGCTAATGTGTAAAATTGAATTTTATAATAAGATAACGATACACCACTTCAAACACCAGGAATAATTAAAAGATAGCTACCTCAGTTT
Organism: Mya arenaria; assembly: GCF_026914265.1. NCBI lineage: Eukaryota > Metazoa > Mollusca > Bivalvia > Myida > Myidae > Mya > Mya arenaria. The sequence continues at coordinate 69,869,893 of NC_069127.1, read as the reverse complement.
TCTTTGAAAACATACTATAGTTATTTTTAAATCATTTTTTTTTCTTTCTCGTTGATCATAAAAAACTAATATTTCAGTCATATAATCTTTAAGAAAGGGGAAAAAATAGAAAATATTAGTATTGTTTCATTTTTAGAGCCTTATTTTGCAATTCTCCTTATTATGTTGTTAAATGTTCAACACAACAAGTGCATCTTTAACTCATTATTTTTTTCTGTTTTAAAATGATTTGTCTTTCGATGCCTTTAAAGCAGAATAAAAAATACCCTTCTATGCATTGTTTTGTTTTATGTAATACAGTGATGCCCGGACATTTTAATGTTTGCATTAGTAAAATTGCTGTAAAATAGATCTAAATATTCGTGTTTCTGCAGATCAAGTGTGACAAGTATTGGCCGGATGTGAACAAGCCGAAGTATTACGGGGACCTGCTTGTCTCAGTGGCGTCAGAGTCCAACCTCTCCGATTACATACTCAGAATCTTCGAAATCAAATTAGTGAGTTCTTGAATTCACCCATTTGCAGAATAATCTACCAGTTGTCATATTATTTTTTTTCGAATTTGTTTAGCACAATAATGATGACTTGCGACTTATGCGGTCTTTTAAAAATAATATTTTATATCGACGGAACGTTTGCGTGTCGCTAAATTTGTCTTGACTTGAACTGAATAAAAATAATTTCAATTTGTTAAGATATTCAATTGATGTGATTAAACAAGTAAATTTGTTACAACTACAAAGTACTACTAGCTACTAAAACATAAACTGTACAAATGACCGGGAAGTAAAAGAAGGAAGATACAGTGCCTCCATTACTTTTAATGGCCTGACCTCGGGTCCGTAGCAGCATTGATATATTTTGTCACCCATTGTTAGTACTCTACAGCTATCGTAAGGCCGAACATGCATTGCCTTCATAGTTCATAGTTCATAATGTTTGATATTGATGCGACCCGCATCTGGACATAAGAAATACAAAATAATGTCATTTTACTTAGTACCTCCTTAGGATTATGGCATCCTTTTCATGCTTTCTATGCATAGTTTACGTAGAAATTTCTAAATTCCTTTATTTGTAATGACGCAAGATAGGAATCTGACAGTGATGCCGCGATTTTGTTATGTATGTTAAAGTTTATGTCGTTTATTCCATGTACCTACGATAAACGATAAATTAATCCAGATAAAATAAAGATCACTTTAAGACCTGCAAAATTGTCAAATAACTACACTTTAACTTGATTTCGTGTATAACACTTATACTCGCGTTATTTTGAGTACGAATTATTGTACATGTTTAAAGGATGTTTCACAGCTTCCTTCTTGCTTGATTGAACGTTGCTTTGTTGCATCATTTAATCGATTACCAGTTATTTGCGAATATTATGGTCCTGAGTGAAAATTGTTTATATTTATATGTAAAAATCTGCGTAAGGAAGTCTGAATTTTGCCACTAAACGTTGTTTTTCATATAAATCCAAAATGGCTGCTGCTGTTTCTGCTATAGCGGGGCCTGGCCAAGTGTCAGGTCGAAAGTTGGCCGTTTTCTGGCCGATTCTTATCCGAAAACGGGCCGCTCTGTTAAACGACCCGGCCCATTTTCGGCCCATTTTCGGTCAGTTTATGGCCAAATCCCTGGAAATTGCTGAAAGATGGCATTCTTGGTAAGGTTTTCATTGAAACAAGTCGCATTTTTAGTTTGTTTTCTCTGATTATTTTATAAACTTAAATTTATTTTTTAAATGTTTGATAATTTTACAAAGATTTAAAATGAATAACATTAATCCTGCGGCTGTCGTTTTATTTTCTACGAAATTAGAACATTTTGGCATTTATGTAGAAAAACTAAATTTAGAAAGTATTTAACTTGAGAATTTTGAGACCTTCTGAAAGTGCGAACAATTAGGTTAATTTGAGACACGCTACCAAAATCGTTGAAGAACTTTATTTCACTTAATAAAATAACTTGAAATGTTCGAGCCGCATTCTTTCTGCAATCAGAGGCCCCCTAACAACTGTGGCCCAACAATATTGTTTCCAGGTGCCCGAATTCAAAGTGTGCTATAGTTCTGGTGTATCCATCTAGTATAGCTGGTTATGGGTTTACTTGTTGTTAAAAGCAAAATGAAGAAAGTTTTTTATCGCGTACATATAGTTCTCTCTTGGTTTTATTGACATGCTGGTGTTGTTGAAAACTTGCATCGATACATGTTTTTGCCAGTAAGCACGAGTTCCTTCGGTGAAATAACCTACATTGGTATTATTCGTTTATAAATTGTGAACATTACAATTATAATTGCCATGCAAAAGCGGTCGTTTTGTTTCCCCGCTTTTCAACACACCGTATGCTCCAATTTCAGAACGGGGAACGACGTTCTGTCCGTCAGTTCGCTTATCTTAAGTGGCCAGATATGGGCTGCCCTGAGTTTCCAGAAATGCTCCTGGAGTTTTTGGAGGCGGTGAAAGTTCATAATAAGCGTCAACATCACACAAGGGACAAGGGGCCAATGGTAGTGCACTGCAGGTGGGCTGGGGAATAATGTTCATATTTATTTACCTGCACTTTCTTTCTCATAGATATTTATGTTCGTAAACCCTCACTGCCGGCATTATGCATGACTTCCCCAAAACATGTCTTCGTGTATTGTTTGTTTTGTTTATTTTTTGGTCCCAAATATGCAGTTTTTAAATTACCCTCTTGCTTATGGCGATCATGTTTTTGGTACATTATCATTATTTAACCATTGTCGACTTCGAAAAATGTTTTTTCATTGGTAAAACCCAAGTGTTAAGTTATATATGATATCAAAATGCAATATACACATTTTTTTAAAGAGTCATATTATTCCGATCTTCAACTCTTCAATGTAGCGCTGGTGTAGGTCGGACGGGGACGTTTATCGTGGTGGACCATCTAATGCAACACATCCGTCACCATGACGACGTAGACGTATACAAACTCGTGCTTGATATGAATAACCATCGTTGCAACATGGTCCAAACTGAGGTGGGTATAGTATGTACTTGGTATGTCTATTCATTTCGCGGTAGACCAATGCAACATGGTTCGAACAGAGGTGGGCTAGGCTTGTTCTGTCCATACTTTTCCCGGTGGAGAAAATCTGCGGCAAATGGTCCAAACTGAGGTGAGTGAACGAATGTGCTTGTTCTGTCCGAATTCCCGTGGTGGAGCATCTGCAGCAACATGATCCAAACTGAGTCGGGTAACTTATGAGTTTGTTTTCCGAATTCCCGTGGTGGAGCATCTGCAGCAACATGGTCCAAACTGAGTCGGGTAACGTATGTGCTTGTTCTGTCCGAGCTTCCCGTGGTGGAGCATCTGCAGCAACATGGTCCAAACTGAGTCGAGTAACGTATGTGCTTGTTCTGTCCGAATTCCCGTGGTGGAGCATTTGCAGCAACATGGTCCAAACTGAGTCGGGTAACGTATGTGCTTGTTCTATTTGAGCTTCGCATGGTGGACCATCTGCATCAACATGGTCCCAACTGAGTCGGGTAACGTATGTGCTTGTTCTCTCCGAATTCCCGTGGTGGAGCATCTGCAGCAACATGGTCCAAACTGAGTCTGGTAACGTATGTGTTTGTTCTGTCCGAATTCCCGTGGTGTAGCATCTGCAGCAACATGGTCCCAACCTAAGTCTGGTAATGTACGTGCTTGTTTTATGCATACTTCCCGTGGTGGACCATCTGAGGTAACAAGGTCCAAACTGAGGTGAGTGAACGAATGTGCTTGTTCTGTATAAACTCTGCGTGGTAGACCATCTGAGGCAACTTGGTCAAAGCTGAGGTATGTAAAGGTTTGTGTTTGTTTATAAGTCTATACTTCCTGTGGCGAGCCATCTGCGTATTCAAGGTCATGTTACAGATAAGGAACACTATACATGGTCTAGACTATTATTAAGCAATATTAAGCTGTGGATGTGCAATCTAAATTATGTCGAGTTTATTGTAAGTAACGGTTATAGCTGTTTTTAATGAGATCATGTCTTACAATGCTAAATTCAATTTTATATCCAGGACCAGTTTATCTTTATCCACGAGTGTCTGAAGGCATGTATATCCTCGGACAGAAATTATGAAGAGGTGGAAGAACGTAAGTTAACAACTTTAAGTTATACCCATTGAAAGCATGCACAGGATAGTATTTATATTCTGTTGAATGGTGTTTTCGTGATTATTGTTTGCTACAGTTGGTCTGGATTCAAACTATCTAGGTATAACAACGCAAATCTGTCGCAATCTTGCCGTATGATTGGTATGGTTCACAAATTGTTTGAACTGTTCGAAGACGTCGAGGCGCATTCAGGATGGCCTTTGCTGGCCTGTGTTTTTTGACAATTCATTTGACAAGTCCCGATAATGACGTAGGTTACGACATTCGACGATCGGAATCTATCACAGCGATTATGCGAACGCACGAACGTCTGTTTACAATGCTGCTACAATAATGTCTAAAACATCGCAGCAGAAAGTGAAGTGAATGGTTATCGTTTCAAAACTTTGCTAATCGCTAGCTTATTGTAAATAACTTTCATCGAGTATACTAAAACATTTAAGTGATTATTCGTCTTTGGTCGCCTGTTATCGATCTTATAGTGTCATGAAGTTCATCAGCTGCAATAATAAATGAACCTTTTATCTTTCTATTTAGTCAACCATGGGTTATCGCACGAACGTTCTATGCTATTTTAATACACTCGTTTCCAAACAACGTCTTAAACAATTAGTCATTGCTAATATTGTATAATTTTATACTTGGAAAAAACTACCTACGAACTTCTAATCGTGAGATTGCCTGCGACTGGTCGCATGATTACATACGAGGTCGTCAAATCGATTTCTACTTTTGTACAAATGCCCCCAATTTGACTTGATTCATAATTCATAACTTTTAATAATATACCACGCGATGATTTAAAACCTGTTCACATACCATTTGAAATGAAGTTGAATGTGATTGTTACCGCGTCGTCGCAAAGAACATTAACCTATCTCAGGCAAATTGAGATACCGAGTTATCTTTTAATTGTTTACTGTGGACATTTTACTTATGAAATAATAAATTACTAATCTTTTATTTCATTCTATGTTTTACTGTTTAAATAAATTTTACTTTTATTCTGATTGATTGCTCCATTTTGCGGTATTTACGTCGATAACCTTGCGCGGTTACGGACATTGGTTATTGGTTGGTAGCCAAGAGCGAAGTAGATCATAACGTATATTGGTGTAATCGTAATTAATCTGCGATGAAATATACGTATGAGGTGAAATCGGGACAATGTCCTCCTGTTTCAGCTAACGCTTCTATCGTTTTCGCGATACCAATTGGGCTAAATGAAGAAAAACAATAACAATAATTATGTGAAAAACTACAGAAACAGGCTCAGTAGCAAAACATTTAAACATAAACCCGGATTAATGGCACTGGGTTAACCCCTCTTCATTGTGAGTTGGCCGCGAAATGAAGTTATGTTGATATTTTGTTACTGTTTAGGACAGCCAAAAATAAACGTTTGTACCATTTTTTGTTCCAATAATATAAAGAGAATGATATTTTTAATATATTGTTTTTGCGATGAGCCATAAACTGTGAGGAAATAGAACACAACACTCATAGTTCATTGAGACATTGTAGAAATAAAAACGCGTGAATGCGATTTCACACCAACACGTTTGGAATACGGATGTAGAGTTGTGCCAGTGCGAAGGTTTTTTCTCGATTTACGAGAGTAGGTTATTCGTTAATGGTTTCCGTGACAGTGGGAGCTAGGCTTATCACTGCTGGCAGGAGAATCATTGATAAACTTTCGGATTTAAGTTCGAAGTTCTCAACAAAGATAAGACGTATTCGAGCGTTCTGCCTATAAAAGTAATAATACATATTGGGTTGATATCGCTAACACCTTAATTGTTTGTTTTTTTATTGTTTGTCTATTCAGATATGTACGAACAACTCACGAATATGGGGAGACAACATCTACAATGATAGTTGACATCATGAAAAAAATGGACAACACGATTGATAGCATCTTGGAATTCTAACATGTATAATATAACACTGTTCATTCTACGGTGACACATCTGTTTATAGTTGTTTTTGTTCATTTATAATGCATCTTGTTTAACCAGAATGTTATGAATCAAACAATTCTCAGAAGTGTGTCAGGCATTGTTAGTCGGTCTTTTACTTCTTCCATTCCATGACATTCATCTGATATAAACACATTCCATGATATGAGTGTTATTAACATGTCTTTACTTATAACTTACTATTGTGTTCAATCAAAAGAAACTGTCTAGTTTGTTGGGAGGAAATTTGGTTCTGTTTTGTTCTGTTTTGAACTTCGCTTCTGAATGTGATTATTTTATGAGAGCTTTAATTCTTTAATGATGTCTATGAATCTAATGCTGGTGAAATAAAATATACTATAGCATTTGCTTAATAAATGAATTCAACAGACCGAAGAGTTTTAAAAAAAATTCAAACCATAAATATTGTAACGTGCGACGTAAACAACGCAACAGATCCCTTCAGAGAAAAGCATGCTCGACCCTGACGGGGTTCGCTGGTCTTTTCATACAGTAAATTCTCAATCCAAACAGACCCCGGGTTTGCTAGTTTGCAAATTACCAACCAAGTAAACATACGTACTATAAACGTACTTCCGTTTATAACAGAATGTTATTCTATGAACGCACATCTGCCGCCTGCAGCGGACCGTTACATTACCAACCAAGTAAACATATGTACTATGGCGTACTTTTTTCTATAACGGAATGTTATACTATGAACGCTAATCCGCCGCCGACAGCGGACCGTTTCATTTCTTTCCCCTCCGAGAAGACTTGTCCCGTGTCTTGGTCTGAGAAATTCGTTGGTAAGGCAACTCCGATTCGGTAGTTGTCAATATTCCACCGCTGCCACCATTTGTTACGAGCGTCGCCAACAAGGCCAGCAGATCCATTCAAAGCATGCTCAAACTTCTCGTCGGGTGGTACACTCATTTTGCATTGCGAACATATAGGCTGCATCGACGTCCGGCCATCTCAGACCTGGAACAAGAAAATACATAATCTTGAGCCCATACAGGTTTCCTACGTTTTCTGACATTAACATCAAAACTATGATCAGTTTTTAAATCTATATCATGTTCATCTTCAATATTTTCAGATTCTACCATTTGATCATCTCTTACTTCGTTGTGTACCTCTACATTATCATTTTCCCTATCTTATGCCTGACTCTTAGATTTTCGTATTCGATCACAATGTATAACCTGTCCTTTTCCCTTTCAACCACAATTGTTGTTTTTTCGGTAACAATGATTTTACAGGAATATCACCCTTTTTCATCAACCCTACGTGGTAACACCTTATTTCCCTACGCATTGCAACGCGATTTTCTGCCCATTGATTGTCATAACATCAATGCCAAGTACGACATCAGCATCCATGTCTGCTTCTACAACTTTAATCGGGCAACTAGTTTTACCGAGCTGTATTGCAACCTCCGAGCTACCGACTATATCCATGTTACTTCCAGAAGCCGTTAATCATTTCTCATATTCTACTGGAAATTAATGTTAGCGTAGCTCCTGTATCTACAAGGCAAGCGACGTCTATACTTCCTATCTTAGCTGACACAAATAAAGCAGCCGATGTTTGGATATTAACTTGTTTGAAGCTTTGCCGCTGTTGTTGCTTATTATTTTGCTTCTTTCCGTCATAAGGTTTACTTTTAATATTTGGATAATCCCACCTTAAATGTTCTTCTGACCCACACTTAAGACTAGCTTTCTTTTTGTCCAAATGTTTTTCATTCGACTGTTTACCAAATGATCAGTGATTTTAAGTATAAAACTGTTTCTTGTACGGTGTTTGCTGATAACTTCTTCTACCAGTCTCATTTTTACTAAACGATTTCGATTCTGTTTGAGCGTTCAGCTTTGCTCGAAGATCTCGAATTTCTTCCCTCATTTAAGACATGGACTCCCGTGAGTTTTTGTCTTCATCATGGGTGGTAACCAGTACCATTCCTTTCTGTCGTTTCTCTGCACGGTAAAGGACTCTAGTTCATCAGCATACCGAACAGAATCTTTTAAATCAGTTTGACGTGGAGGCACAAATCGATCCTTCAAAGCTCTCACCAACTTCTTGAAGTCGGTAGTGTTATTTGCAACGTTTCCGAATACACATTGCGCCTGTTCCCCCAATGAAACAGACAGATACAGGCATAAATGATGGTCATCCCAACCTTTCAATGAAGCATATGCTTCGAAATAGGCTTTATAGTCCGCACAGGCACTGGTCCCATCATAAGTCGCGGGCTTCATCTTTAAAGCCCGATCAACTGTGCCCCCACTATTACATATCTGCTTCTTATATTCTAAAGGCACAGTTTCTGAAGAACGTGCTGAAACAAATTTATCTGGCCTGTCATTATTCATGAAATCCGTCTGGCAGGCTATGTTCGTAATGGAAACACTTAATTTAATTGGCGTTTCAGTCAACAACCGTCTTAATCTTTTTAATATTGAATGAAAAACCCGGGTGGATTCTATCAGTTCTCTTTAGCAAATGAACTAGGCATATCCATCTTATCACGCGGTATAATTTCCATGACTAGCGTTAATGCATCTATTTTAAATGAAGTTATGTCAATATCCCGTTGCATTGCATCAAGTTTTTGTTGTAACTTCATTATATGGAGCTGTCGCCTTAAATCATCTTTCTCTTGCTCCATATGGCGTTCACGATCACTCCTCCCGGCCATTGTCGTAGGTTTGTGGATATATATGAAAATTCAAATTGTCCCTCGTTGGGCGCCAAATTTTGTTACGTGCCGGGGCTAACTTTCAAATGGTTATATATAAGACTTTCCTCTCTGGCTACATTGCCAAATAATTTGCACTAATGATTACTTAAAATGATTGGATAGTGAAAACAATCATCGTTCAATCAATAGTAAATCAACAAAGATTGGAATATTAACCGTTTTCATAGACGTATTAAATTATCATACTTTTCCAATATCCCTAACTTTCCACTTAAAACTGTTCTAATGGTATTAGGTCAATGTACGGTAAGGACTTTTCAGTTTACTTTCATGGCTTTTATTGTTTAGGAGGCGCTTTTCTATTTAATATTCTCGGGTTCACAGATTATATCATACTTATATCTATAGTAAATATAGATAGTTCGGTATAAACCCCTAGGGAATTAACATATATATTTGCCGCTAGTACAAATAGTGTTCAATCCCTATTCGAGATAATAAATTTATTACACCTTGTCTTATCTAGTTGTTTCTTTCGAAGAAGCCAGCACAAGAATGATTCAAACTCGCTGGTTTGCTCTATTTATACTAACGATTTCACGTGACCACATTGGACGGTCCTAAGCAGTTGGAGTTGTCCATTTAAACGATAAGTCCTTTTCCGTAGGGGTTTCGCCTTGTATTTTCACCATTTCAGAAAATAGCATTATTATTATAAATAGCTGTTTGCATCATTATTATTATTATTATTATTCAACCATCTTATTTCAATTTACGATCATGTGGCATCATTAGCTGTCGTGTTCATAGACGAATTCATTTGTGGCTCACAGATTTACAGAAAGTACAGACTAAGTACTGTTTTGTTTTTATGGGTCATTATGCAGATCGTTCAGAATATTAAAAAATGCCCCAGCCGTCGGCATCACATCAAAAACAATTATTACGTCTGTAACTTTTTTTAGCAGCTTATTATCCCATACAAACGTAGTAAATAGGTTCTAAACCGTTTTAACTAATGCTATAAAACATCAAGTGATCGATCAATCTAAAGAATTATTATGTGTATTATTAAAGAAAAGTCTTTGAATATAAGATTTAAATGCCAATATTCACATTGCGTCAGACGCGTGTGGGAAAACGGATGTCGGGGACTTCGAACCACTTCAATACCTCACCACAACTATATCTTACCATTCATGGTAATTCGTTCAACCTGATTCATCGGCGAATGCAACGAACGCTCAAGTAACGATATTGTAGTGGTAACTAGTACGAAGTCTACGTAAATCGGGGAAAACCCGTGCCTTGCTATCAGATTCTCGGTTGGAAAGAGAAGATCGATACAACATGAAGTTTCTAGTGAAAAATGTTCAGATATGTATTATTCAATAAAACAAATATGCATCTCAGTTAAACTCACCTTTACAAGGAATAATCAGACTTATTTGCTTTGATTCCAAACTGGGAGTAGCATTTGACACTGGTTCCAATTCCAAGTAAACAAAATGGCGTCCATTATTTACTTGAGGTTTTCATCAAAGTCATTGTAGGGTGAAATGCGGATTAATAAATTTAAATTTGAATTCATAAATATTTAGTTACAGCTTTACTTTGTGAATTTTGCAAGAACAATTACTGTTGAAATCTGTTAACTGACAAAAAGCAGCGTGCTACATATTGTATTGCACATTATTGAAATATACTTTCCTATCAAATGTAGAACTATTTTCAACACATTAACAAAACTATCTATATGTGGAAGAAAAATGAAGTACTGTGTGTGTTTCATTATTGATTTTCATTGGTTAAAGGAGGTCAAACACCGCCCAAAACATGTACAATTCGATTGCCGGCCTGCACGCGCTTCATATGAGTAATGAATGACAAGCTTTTCTTTTTTTTTCCATTTTTATGGTTCAGTGGTGCCCATTTTTTAACCCATGTTAACGTAGGACGGATTCTAACCCGTATTAAGATGACACACATTTTATGAATGCAAAATTTCTTAATATTCAGACAGTTCCTAGTTCCTATGTCAACATTTACAGATTTTGATAATTACGTTAATGTAAATGACGCCATTTTTTCATACAAATTCTCATTTTCTAAATATTAGCATTTAATCATTCAGACAGCTCGTGTTTTATGAAAGTCAGAGTTTATTACAGTTTCTTTTTTATTTATATCAATATTTTAACAGTACGAAAACCACCATTTCACGGAGTCAATAACGATACAGCTCACTTATAATGAATGTCACAATTTAATTTAGTTGTCGATATTTTAACATTCAGACAATTCCAAGTTTCTGACTCTCAGTATCTAAGCATTAAATAAAACGCCATTTAAACGTCAAGACAGTACCAATTTTACAAATTTCACTATTTAAATATGACGACAGTTCCCGTTCTAAGAATGTCACCATTTAAACATAAACGTTTTATCATTTTACAAATGTGTTCATTCATTATTAACCAGTTCAAGCTTCGGCAATGTCCCCATCGAAACATAAACTACGTTCCTGTTAAGCCATTGTCATAATATAAACATGAATAAATTATAATTTTACGAATGTCAACATTTTAAACGGAGAAAGTTCCCGTATAACGAGTGTCAGCATTAACAAAATTTCCCGATTTTTTATTGTCAGAGATCTAAATACTTTCCTTTAAAAACGGAAACTATCGTATAGTTAAATATTGACACTTTGAAATAGGAACTGTCTTAATGTGTTCATACTGATTACCAAACAACGGAAACTGCCTCTATATTTAAATGTGAATACCCAGTAAAAGTAATTTTATGAACGCCTTGTGTCCGTCGTCCGTCGTCAACATTTTAAAACTTTAAAATATTCTTGTCTTAAACCATAAGGACGGTACCCTTGATATTAGTTATGTAGCCTTATGTAGTGTCCATGTACCAAGATATATACGTTCAAATAATGTCCCTGGGGTCATACGTTCCCCGCCCCAGGTATACAAGTTATGTATTTGCTTATATTGTATAACATGTTCGAAAATTATTCTTATCTGAGAAAGCACCGCCAAAACCTTTTATATTTGGTATGCAGCCTCTTTTAATGATTATTTACCAAGATTGTTCAAACTATATCCCTGGGTTGGAAAGTGGCCCCGCTCCAGGGCTCTCAGGTTTACCCTGGTGCGGTATTCTCGTAATTTGGAATATGTGTATGAAATACAGTACATAACTATTTGTGCAGTAACCATTGATAGTTACTAGTTTCTATTTGCTAGTAACCTGAAATTAAAAATAGCTATTTTATGGACTCCCCATTGTTTAGGATGTAATAGACTGCACCTATATACGATTTAAGAAGCGTTCGGCTTCTAATCCAGAATACTTTATTGGGTGGAAATGTGTTTCTACCACATGTGATCAGGCAAATTCAAGATGATGGCATAGGCAGCCACATTGACCTTACAAAAGTGCTAGAAAGTTTATTACTTTTGCCAAACAGTTAAAGAATTTTGGTTTTTATTGGCCGAAGACAAATGCATTTCGTATCCTAATTGCAATGGTAACTGGTTAGGTCAAAAGCTAGGCTATGAAATAAATATTTTATCTATGATAACGTATAGTAATTGTGGGGGATTCAAGTTTCAGCTTGCAGGCGACAAGCTTGATGTTGCAAGCATGCGTGTTCGGCAGGTGTCGTTGGCCAAAAAGTTTCCATGTTTACTGCAAGCTCGTTTATATAATAACCAGATAATTGCATCGTTGTATCGATAGTAGAGCAAGTTGGAACGCCCAAGTCAAGGTAAACCAATGAGCTATAAATGAATTAACGTTTTGGTGGAAAATTGTCAGAAGATTGAACGCATACAGCAAGTGTAAGGTACATGATGAAACAATAATATCATTTAACATAACATATCATATTGGTTATTGTAATTTAAAGCAGTCATCCTAGAATACATATTACATATTACAAATCGTAGTATCTCAAATATAAAGTGTAATACATATTTACAAAACATGTATCCATTTTGTTACTTCAATAAGACATATAAAAGTTGTAGCTATACATAAATGAGGTTCTATTTCATGTAAAGTAGGTATATTAATATACACACAAATATATACATATATAATATATATATAATTAGTGTTAGATCAGTTGCTTTTCTCAAATCGGATGCTTTATATTCGATAAATTTTGTTAACGAGAATATATAGCTAGAATTAGTCTTGCACATCATATTATTAAAAAACTGAAAGCTAGAATGAGTGTGCAAGGTAGTCCGGGACAGTTTTCATCGTAAATATCGTAAGAAGGACAGACAAGTAGCAAGGGGTACTCGTCTTCTAAGGCATTATTTCGTGTTGTTGAACAAAGTGGACAGAATCCCGTGAAATAACTAGGTGCCTTCCGTTTTCTATCATATATCCTGAGCATCTACAGTTTCCATCTTACAGGTGCTATCCATGCGTATCCGTAGCAATATTCAAAATATTTTAAGGTGTGTTGCCCCACTAATACTACATTAGTATCCATATTCAAAAGCATGTTTTACTGCCGTGGATATATATATCTAATCATGTGTAAAAAATTTAGCAAATTTATTGTAGATTTCGGACTGTTTCAGGAAAAAACTAGCAACCTCATCGACAAACATAAACGCATACAAATCCCCCGTCCCCTCTGTTAGGTAGGTTCCATTTGGTGAGTCTTCCTTGAGAACTCTTATAAAAATCATTCATTAAGAGTAAAAAAAAACTCGGGCGATGAAACCCATTCTTGTTTTATCTCTATTTCACAAGGGAAGCACTCAGTCAACCAACTAGAGTGTTTTATACACGATTAACGTTGATTGAAAATATCTGTACATTTTCACACCAATTCCAGCTCTCTACACGAACTGTCAAAATGTATCATACAGGCAATCATCAAACGCTTCCAGAAAATCGACGTTAATTACATAAAAACGACCGCCCCTTTTGGATAAATAGTTTTGTATCACAGCTTGTAAAATAAAACTAATAGTTGTGTAAGACCTGCTTGCGAATCAGCAATAACGACATTGCTCTCACACCAGCTTTCCGGCCCTCTCGTCAGAATAGTCACGAATGTTTTACTCAGACTTTTTGATAATGTAATAGCGCTATAGTTATTAAAATCCTTTTTTATTCTTTCTTGTGTATCGGAGTAACTATATTTTTTCTCCATTCAGGCGGAAACACTCCACGGTCAATCATTGTGTTGCACAGTTCTTATAGGTATGCTTCAACAATATATACTGTATATTTTAATTTACATGTTCAAATAAATTCCGAAGGCACAATTCACCGAATGATCTTTACACTATCACGTTGTTTAAACACTGTGATTTGTGTTTCACTCCCTCGCAAGAAAGGTCAATATTAAGCTATCAAGTGTGTGATTAGAATATTTTGCTGATAACAAATCTTTGAAATAGCCAAATATCGCCCTGTATTAGATCGGTGTCGTCTTTTGGCTTTGCCTGAGCATATCTTTTCCAGAACAGACTAGGATTAGTTCTACTTTCGAGTTACTCGTTCCGACATTTGTTTTTAAGAGCTTGCTGTTTTTACTTGCACGTACTTTTTAAGATTTATTTCGCTTGTCAATACATTGTAAAGTCCTATAACGTGTTAGATAATCTGTATTGTCAGAAAATTTACTACGCTTACCTCTCTCTATTCGTTATCCCACCACTCTGGTTGGGAATTTGAATTAGCGTATTACCATTGCGTTTTCCTTTATGCATTCACCATCCCACTCGTACATACCATAAAATGTGATAATTATTTCAATAACATTACTAGAACTTACAGATTGCGCAAATCGCAAGTAAACGAAACAGTTTTGCAAACCTATTTCAAAGCTCAAAACAGAATCAAATATTGGGGTTGACACTAACATATAGTCAACAACACTACTTCTGTTATGATATGTACATCTCGCTATTTTCATCCCTATGTGACCTGTCATTCATAACATGAACGTCATTCGTGCAACAAAATTCTTCTAGCGCCACACCAAAAATATTCAACTTGCCTTCTTTGCTTACCCTGGGAATAAAACGTATTCACACAATATAAGGTTTAAGTTATTGGACGGGATGAAACCAACAAGATCTCCTAATCGTGCATTCAAATCACCCGATAACATATATTGTGCCGTAGGGCACTCAGACAGAATGGACGTCACTTTGTCATTTAAAAGTGCAATGCCATTAACCTCGTTCACAGTCTTATCTATAGGTTATCGTTCAGATAAACATACGTGAAAATTTAGTATAATCTCGTTTTGGAGATAAGGTCCCAAGCATTTGCAGTATAACACAATCCTAAAACGTTTCAAATAATTTAATATACAATTTATTTTATCGAAATCGGGAGTAATATTGCGTCGGTGTGGGGCTCGAATAAATGATCGCACGGTGCTCTAACCAACTGAGCTAACCGGGGGGCTAGTTCTCACCCACACAAACTATACTCCTCCTCCATTAGCCTTTTAGGAGGCACTCCTGCCGTTTACTGCGGCCACCATTTAAGTAAGCTTGGGAGAAAAAGTGCGCCTAGATTGAAGGATCAAACCCGAGACTGCCGTAATACTAGCACGGCGCTCTAACCAACTGAGCCAACCAGGCAGATGGTTCTTACCCACACAAACTACATATCCACATGAATGCGTTAGAGAACTTATTTCCATATTGTATTTTGAGTTTAACTTGGAATATCATCCTTTATTTCAGCACTTCTCAGGAAAACCAATGGATTAGTTAGTTGTTCGGAGTGTTTCTGTTACCCCGGCAATAATAAGCACCTGTCATACCACTAACAGGAAGCTTCCATATTCACATCAAACTCATAATGAATCAGACACGAAAAGAAGACCGGTTTTGGCAGAAATAACCAGTGTCAGTTGAAAACTAAACTATTGACTGTTGATGAGTACAAAGTTATTGATAATGAGTGTAATGACCAACTCTTTTGGCTGTATATTCCAACCTTGTTATATCTTATAATAACACTTATTATTATAATTATTCACTGCGAATATTTGAAAGCGTACATTAATTTACTTCTGGTTGATTTTTTTCTAAATTCTGATTGGTTGTTTCATCTTGAGGCACACTTGTAGATAAGATTTTCTCGCTTTTTTATTCGATCTTTGTTTGTCCTGCTTGACACTTCCTGGGTCAAAATTAAAAGAAGGCAACAGACAACAAGAATGAGACACCCCAAGGACCATTCACAAAAGAAGCATTAAAGGGTGACTAATTTTGCCAGTTGACATTGCTATACTATAACCTTTTGAAATTTAAACATAGTATGAAATTTGTAAAATGAGTTTTACCTAATATAAACTAATAATATATAATTTTCTTATATCATTTTTAATTTGTTACAGAGGACAACTTTCTCTTTCAAACTAATGTTTGGAAATAGGTCTCAATGCTTGTAACTAAGGCTAAAACAGACAGTGTTTGTGACTATTTGCTCTCGGAAACAAATATGGTAAGAAAAGTAGCTTTATTCATTTTAACTTAGCCTACTGATGTAAACAAGGTCACTCAGATTGCACGTGAGCAGTTGAGTCTTGGATGCATGCTCCCGAAAACCGGGACGGTTTCTGTCTCAAGGGCAGGCTCCCTGACGCGAGCCTACGTGTTTCAGGGGAATAAATTTATACGCTTAAGATTCATATGTAGTAGTAAAGTCAATGCTATGCTAAACAACTTTATCGTTTTGTTTGTAGAATGGGTCCAAAAAAGAAAAGGATGAAACGGGTAATTTAAGTAAATGCTTGGATTCAGATTATCGGTAAATTAGGGATCATATGTTTTAATTGTAAACACAAAATCGGGACCATTTACAGTTTATACATTTGCAACACACTAATAAATGTAATCGTTTCAATTCAAGAGGGTGGTTACAAAAGCCGTATATTGTTTTACGCAAAGCTGGGTAGGCGAGTTGAATTAGAGCGTACCGTTACCTAATCTGTTAGATCTTTGAACAAATTGGTTGTTGAAAAATGCAATGGCACAGTGGTTGTGCCTCAATGGCTCCATTTCGGCCGTAATTTGCGGGTATAAAAACTGATTTTATGACTTTTGTAACAAAAAGAAGTACGTAGAACAAAATATATGTGCTTTTGAATTTCAGATTATTTGCACTGTGTTATGCATGGCATTAAGAAGAAATGTCATAATCAGTGCTTTAAAGGTAAAGAGTGATAGAAGTATATCTTAATCATCAACAAATAAAGAACATGAATGCACATGTTTTATCATGATATACATCTTACAGGTGTTGGCTTGAGACAGACGCTAAAAAGAACGGTCGAGGAAGCTTGGGCAATTATTGACAACACTGAATACATGATAGAATGGCAAGCCACGTTAAAACAGCTAGAGCAGATACACCGTTTCGAAATATCACCATCAATTAAAGGGATTCATAGACTTTTGCACCTAGAAATTATTCGAATATAGACCAGCAAATTTAATTCATATTTAGCATCTGTAGGCGGTATAAGCAAGTATGCGAACATTTTATGAAATGAAACTGTACCACACATTTAATGATTTCAGATATCGAACTGAGAATTTGTGTAGTACAAGCAATGGTGGAATGTGTTGAACTTGCAAATCGTTTACACCAAAGCCTATATAAAAAAGACGCTGTCAATTCCGAGCATTTGATTGTCACATGCTATTTGAATCCATGGACGTGATATTTATATGGAATCTCACAGTGATTATTTTCTCTTACACTGGATTTTTACGTTTTGATAATCTTTGTGTTTTGACTTTTAGCGACGTGAAATTGGAAAGGGAACATATACTTTTTAGACGTAGAAAGATCAATCTTACGATTACCATTGAACATATTCGTTAACCTTTTATTTGTAAAACAATATTGAAATTGAAAAACGCAATTTGTTTATTTTACAGATAGTTTGTGGAGCCAACTATATTGTTACGAACATCTTCACAAAATGGCCTAGTTCAGTCAACGACAGCTGAGTGTTCAATGAATGGAACCTATGCCGTATTTATCCACCACACTTGAACCCTTGGACAAGTGCATATTGTTACTTCTTAACTATTCAATTGCAAATCATGTCTTTAAAATTATAAATGATTCATATGAACAAAACCCAGATGGATGCCATGTTTGCTTGATGCAAAATAAAGCTCATTTGATATATTGTCAAAATCACATAATTAATCACTGTGTTTTGGGCCCTTGTCCCTAAACAGGAGAAAATTTTCGACTTCTGGCCTTGTCCCTGTATTTTTCATTGTATTTTTGGTTTTTTAATGCCATTCACACTGCAGACACTTAAAATTAAAAGATCAAAATAAAATCTAATGGACAATTCTAATTGATAGTCTTTTTTACTGGGCAAGTGGTAACGCTTGTCGTAGATATCTGATGACGCCATTGGTCAACTTAGAGCAGGTATGAGTATCAATGAATTCATGCTGTACTGACAATCGTTTAAACATACATGTATCGATAAGCAATACCTACTTATTGATTTTGATGGAAACTGCGGTCGATTTTACCTGGTTAGTAGTCAGAAAATTTCTTTTAAAGAGCCCAGGACTCATTTCAAAACTATTCGCTAAATGGTCCTCATGCCTCTTTCATGTATAGGTTATGCTCTTGACAGATACAGCATGGCTTAAAGAAATACACTTACTCCCAATGAAGATTCACCACAATTTATATATATATGTTTTATTATACCAAAAGGGATTAATAAATGTCGAAAACAATGGATACCGAGTTTGATTTGAAAGAAACGTGGAGAAAACACGGAATTTTTACATTATGAGACAATAGTAGATCACAGTAAATATTTTAGCACTCATCGATTATTTAATATTGTTGCGTGTTAAGCATTAATTATTTTTTTCCATAAATGCATTTTTAAGTTAGTAGTTAAAGGTTTATCATTCAAACATTTTTGGGTTATACACGTGCATGTACTGATTTTGAAAAAGGGTGTCCCTTTAAATTTAATCTCTCTGTATATACATAAATGAAATCAAACTAATCTATCAAGATGTTTAAAATGACGTTATCAGCATATCAAAATCCTTCAGGTCGTCATTGTCTATTATGCTCGTGGCTCTTTCATATAACATTAAAAGAGGCAAAAATGTTTTGTTTCTTTTTCAAATGGAAAGGAAGTTAAAACGAATGAAACTAAATAAGTTTTGTTTCCATCATATTGGCATGATACCACTAGCATTAATATTAGTAGCACCAAAAGCGGCACTAGGTTAAGAAGTTGTAGTAGTAATAGTTGCAGTAGTAGTAGTTGCAGTAGTAGAAGTTGTAGTAGTAGTTCTAGTACAAGTAGTAGAAGTAGTAGTAGTAGTAGTAGTAGTAGTAGTTGTTGTAGTTGTTGTTGTTGTTGTTGTTGTAGTAGTAGAAGTATTAGTAGTAGTAGTAGTAGTAGTAGTAGTAGTAGTAGTAGTAGAAGTAGTAGTAGTAGTAGTGGTAGTAGTAGTAGTAGTAGTAGTAGTAGTAGTAGTAGTAGTAGTAGTAGTAGTAGTAGTAGTAGTAGTAGTAGTAGTAGTAGTAGTAGTAGTAGTAGTCGTAGTAGTAGTAGTAGTAGTAGTAGTAGTAGTAGTAGTAGTAGTAGTAGTAGTAGTAGTAGTAGTTGTAGTAGTAGTAGTAGTAGTAGTAGTAGTAGCTGTTGTTGTAGTTTATACGGTATTTTAAATAAGTCCGCATTCAAGCCTTAAATGTTGGACCTTTTATGAACAAGAAATCTAACTTTTGTCGGGCACCACTTCGCTTAAAGATGCTGCTCTGTGGTTTAAGTAGCTTCCTCGTTGCTATTATATTCCTTCTGTCACTTTAAAGTATGTGTGTTAATTTTATTATCTGAACGAACTAGCGATCTTCCTCCTTGCGAAAGCTGTATGTATCGCCTGATATAGGTTTATAAGCAATGTCACCTATTTATCTGTTGAAATTGATTGATTCGCTGTTATCAGTATTATTGTGTTTATAGGAGTCGAAAACGTCGAACCCCGTTTTTAACTGGGTTAAATAAAGAGACGGAGACATTTATTTCACAGTTTCTAAAGCGATATGAAATCGGAAGGATTATCCCATTTTTGAAATGAATGAAACAAGAAATTTATAAATTTCTGCCTTTGGAGATATTCTTCCGTGATAGATTTTCTTACAAATTCAGCCAACATGGGCTTTGTAAGTATACTAAAATTTGTTTAATTAATTGATTAGATTTTTTTGATTCAATGAGCTTTTTTAAAGCATTTTCAACCATCAACTACAGAATTGTATGTGTTTAATAGAAATGTATTCTTAATTAGCTAATGCTCGTTTCACAAAGTTTAAAACCACTTAAACATGGACAATTACCTGTTTAGAACTCGGATTTGAGCATAACTTGAACATGAAATAAATATATAGCAATTCTAAGGTATATTTACCTGAATATCTGCTGTCTTCGAACATAATGTTAGGCACTTTCCTATACTTATGGCATGGTATCGAGCATAGTACATGGCGATTACAGACGGCTATTCTGAATTGGACTTCCGCTACTCTTCTACCTACTTAGTAAAATTATTTCCGAACATTTCACTCTGGTAGTTGCTTGTTGCCGACATTGCATTATATGCAAGAAGGGCTCCAGTCACAAAGCCAATTAGTATTGACAACGGCTATCCATTGTTGACGGTTGTACGGAATAACAACCTGTGTGTTTAAATCTTCATTCTCGCTGGTAAGAGTAACGTCACATTCTCTTCTTTCTCTCGTCTGGTCACTTAAAATAATGCCACCTTTTATTATTATGACCAGATCCATTTTAATGCATTCTCGTTCACCAGAGTGATGATGCTATGCGTACTACAGATGCGTAGGATTTATCACGATCGAACCTCTGATAAATGAGAATGTTTTAATGCGATACCGGCATCGTCGATTTTTAAAACAAATAGTTAGGCCACAACAAATTGATCATTTGTTTGTCGGATTTGCCGCACCTAAAATTCGAAAAACGAAAAAAACAAAAAAAAAAACTCTTTTTTTGCGCGCGCACATACTTTTTGGCCGCGCATATTACTTTTTTTTGTTTACTTCTGATTTTTTTCTATATCTGACGCTCTTTTACATAGCATTTAATCCTGCAACGTCGACTTCGCCTTTTTTGAAGGTATTTCAATGCTTTACATTCTTCGTGACCAAAATTTCCTCGTGTCAGGACAAAATCAGGTCCGGGTAACCGCAAAACAGCCGATATTTGTTGACAGTTTTTTTTTGTCGGGAATATTTTGCAGGACGCACCATTGTTATTTATTTCCGGTATTACTTTTCAGGTTACTTTCAGTTTTCGCAATGTAAAATACACGTTTTAAATGAAAATCAGTGTCATAGTCAATGGTTTATAGTCTTTAGTAAACAACAACAGTTTCACAGCGACGAAGGCAATAATTATTTATGTGTGTTTTAAGTAATTCATTGTTTTGTATTCAAAATTTTGTGTTAATTAATAACTAAATCGGATTTTGAGTGCAAAACTTATATTAAAACACACGGACACACGACTTAAAACAATTGAACATGTTTTCGTGAGTGTTTTTTTTTTAAATTCTTAAATGCATTTCTCAGTTTTCTTATAGTCATTATTGTCTTAAACTGATAAAAATAGTAGGACTTGTAAATGTTTTAGAAATATTACCACCACCGGGTCCGGGGGTATACCAGGGATAGCCTGGGAAATAGGCCGTGTTTTAACCTTCCAGTAGGCCCGACAGTGCCGGGTGAATGCGGTGAATTTACCAGGGGTTGGCTGGACCGAAAGTCCAGTAAAGTGGCCTGTGATTGAAGTTGCCTGTTTCTTACAGGCCGTCATGATATTCTTTTTCAAGGCATGGACATATAAACCATAGGTTCATGGTCAAGGCGAGGTCTTGAAAGGGAAGCATCTTTATTCCACCACCTGCTCTAATATAATGACCGGTGCCACATTTGTGTTGCTGCTTTAATTATGTTGTCCCGCAATTTAATCCACATATTCTTTTTTTAGAAATGTTCTCTGTTTTATTTACATTTTCAATCTTCTGCAATGTCAAAGTCACTATATCTTTATCATGTGCTTCAAGAGGTTCAAATTTAGACCTGACCCAATATTTGGAAATGCTCAAATGATGAATTACTCTTACTAGTCTAAAATATTTTTTTGTGATAGTAAGTTACGGAATGAATACAATAGTTTTTTCTATTTGGTCTTCGAATAATTGCATGTTACTATGAGGAATGTTGTCTACAATATATCCACTTTTAAATAAAAGTTAATAGTAAAGCACTGGATCTCATTGCCATTTGTTAAATATTGAGACAAATTTTCATGTGATACAATCAAAACCTTTTCATTTATAGCTGACAACCTTTGTTTGCAATTAAAAAGCATTTCTTGACATAATTATATGATAAATTAAGTAAGAAATAAACTTCTTTTTTTTAATTTTTCGCTTTGCGCTCGCCTCTGAATTGCCTTAAATTTAAAAAAAAAAAAAATGTTTTTTTTTCGCTCGCTCGCTCCTACTTTTTTTTGGCAAAATCCGTAGAACAAATGATCAATTTGTTGTGGCCTTATTTAGAAATATGTAACGTTTAAATAAATCATGTAATTTTCTTGTGTACAGACTTCATTGACGGTTGTGAGTTTGTGTATATTGATATTGGCGTTTGGTGTGGAAGCAAGCACAACAACAGCATTAACAGTACTGTCGACTACTACTTTAAAACAGGGTAATGCTAGTGGTGTTTTTGTTTAACAATTCACTGAAACGCTGTTAAACAATCTTTCCATTTACTTGTTGCGAATAAATTTCGTATTCCTGTATAAACGGCTATAATTTATCTGTTCTAGAAACCAGTGAATTTTGCATAAAAACTTTATTGCATACTTAACCGTTGAGTAAGATGCAAAGAACAATGATGATGATGATGTTGATGATGCTGATGATGATGATAATCATGTTGATGATGATGATGATGATGATGATGATGATGATGATGATGATGATGATGATGATGATGATGATGATGATGATGATGATAATGATGATGATGATGATGAAGCCGTTACACCAACACGTTTTTTACCACTGTTCAATGTTTTTTTAACAAAAATAAAATTACTTTGTTACTGAGTAATTTGCATTATTAAAATCCTACTTAAAACTATTTAGTGTAAGCACAATTTAAACAGAAGGTTGGTATTGATAACTTATTGTAACGCCATTGATTTACAAAAAAATACACCATTGTATTTTCCTTTGTTTGTAGAAATAAATTTTAATGAATCATGCACACAAATTGATGGAATCAATCCTTGCATCACTGACAATGCAGAGTGCCAGGAACATGAGAACAGTAGTTACAAGTGTGTATGTATGGAGACTGCTCCTTATTTTTACAACAGCGCTTGTATTGCGGGTAAGTTTGGATTCATTTGAAAAAAGAAAGCACGGTTTTATTGTTTTTTGTTCTATTTATGTCAAGAAATCACTTTTTTTTTAATTGAACATGGGTAGGAAAACAAAAATTAACATTGATTTAAAAAAAAATCATGCATACATTTATTTTTTTAATACTTTAAACAAACAAAATATCATTATGTTTCGAAGAATGGGGGCCATTAATTAGAGGTTAATACACGGCGTATTCGGGCCGTTGAGTGATAATTGGCCCGAATGACTCATAATGGCCCGAGACGTAGTCGAGGAACATAATGAGCACGGTGGCCAATTTTCACTCAACGGCCCGGCTACGCCGTGTATTAACCTCTTTAATACATGTGTGTGTTTTATTTATTTAGCAAGTTTAAAATTTGCCTTTTTAAAGTTTACCTGCAATCCATTTGCGCATTCTCATTTCGCTCTTGCTTGACTACGATAAGTTAACTCACTCTCAAATTAAATTTACTTTTTATTATTTAGTCTTTGAGACTGAGCCAAACAGGCAAACAAAATTTTGTTGTCATTTTTATGTTCCCATTCCAATTTCAATTGATCACCTTGAAAATTCACCAACACGTCTATCCAAATTTATCTGTACGAATCACTGACATCTGTCTGTTCATGTCCTGAATAATTCAATTAAAAAAACATGAACACTTAGCAAGTAGAACGCCTTTTTGTTCATAAATAAACCAATACCTCGTATTAATGATGTCAACATGTATGAACAATTGCTGTTTTTCAAGTAAATTGAAGTTTGCCGCTTTTTGTTTTGTTTTTTGAATGTCAACGAAGAATAAAAAACGCTGCCCTAACGGTCCACACTGGTTATCAAACACTAGCATATCTTCCTAAACTGCGTTCGTGTTTGCCTTCATTAAGGATTTTAATAATAAATTTGTTCAAGCAGATCAACAACATTTGATATATTTAGTCAATACATTATTTTACAGTCGCCAAAATCGATTTTAAGGCGAAAATGAATTCACGTGCGAACGTTCTACGGGCCGCAAACTAATAATCGTAAATCGGCCCGGGCCGCAAAACTGATAATCGCTGAGTCATGCGAATAATCGCGAAATCCCTGTACAAATGTGTTACTATATATAGTAACATATATATTAAACACAGAATAAGAATACAAAACAACGTTATCAGCTGTTAAAGTTGTAACAGCAAATAAATATAAATGTATTTATGTAACGTATGCACATGTGATTGTTTCAACGAAAATGAGTCCTACGGATGATAAGATTAAGGTAGTGCGACCCTAATGGGCATCGATTCAAACTATAATCGACTTAACATTTATAAGTGTGCATCATTTCATAGATTCAAAAACTAAATTATTTATTTTTGAGACCCTGGATTGATTCGAACCTCTACCATTAAACCCTTAAAAAAGTTGTAGTCCTGTGCAAAGGATTCAGCAATAAAATTGAAGGGATTAAAGCGGAGATTTTCATAACTTGCGTAATTTCTCAAAGATAGTTTTATTTATTATAAATTGCATGTTAAATTATGGGTTTTGTTATATCTAAAAAACAGATCAACGAGTTACATATGTTGACATGCAAATATGGCTTTATTCTGATTCACAAATTAAGGTTCAAGGGATCGACACTATCTAACACTATTCCCATTCGTTGATTGCGTATTTAACTATATCTATGTCGTTTTAGGTTTATTAACTTTTACATAAGAAATCGATGTTTATTAAAATAAAAAAGCATACTTATGACGAGTTGAATTTAGAGGGTTACTTAACAAATGTATTTCCAAATCGCTTAAAGTATCTGTTAGTGACATAATACGTAACAAACAGATAAAAAGGTTCACTACTTTCTCTACATGTGTTGCTGAAGGTGTCACCTTTTCTAAAATGTTTCATATTATGTATGCGATTGCAGTATCAGCTAAATGTTGTAACTATATTTCAGGTCTGAATATAACCGTTACAGACATAAACTGCTATGTAAGTGGAAACCAAGTAATAGGACCTGCTTCTAACTCAATAATGATAGCTTGTACTAGTCCGTCCATCTCCGAAGATACATTCGATGGCTACAACGTGCGCATAGTTAACAGTTCATGGCAGTGGAATTTCGTCAGAAAGGATGACACTTATTACCGATTAGACAATTTAAAATCGGGAGAAATATACCACATAGAAATATTTCCGTCAAAAGATTCTATCCCTAGCATAGAAAGGAAAACTATTGAAGGAGTAACAAGTAAGTTATCTTAATACGTATTTAATTCCTTTTGGGATAAGTGTACGAAAGTATTCTAATAATTCTGGGTTATACTTAAGCTGCACAGTAAGAACTTCCAGGTTAGTCAGCTGCCGAATTCTCTCTTTATGTTCAATGTTTTGTGCACTATGGCAAACTAGCTCTTTAGCTTTTGAAATTATATCTGTTCAGTCTTACATCCATATTAATTTCCTGAAGAAACTTCTGAACAAACGAAGTGAGCCAACAAGCGGAAGCAGCGTTAAAGTTCGGTGATTTTCATAACGACTAACCAGTAAACAACAATTATTAAGATATTTTTTATCAATTGGATGAAGGTCAGGCGACGATGTTCATTGTTTCCAATCTTACAATATAGAAGTTTACTAAGAATTTACAACAACGTCTTTGTAAAGTTCTTATGAATGAGACCCTTTCGAAAATCAAATAGTTTTAATTTTAATTTTCGTTTTAATCAAGGTTGAAATTATTTTTTCCATTAATCAAACTAACTTGAAAGTGTATTCCAGATTATTTCTTTTTAAAGATGATTGACGTCTTAATCAGTTTTAAACGTTATTTTTTTTAAAGAAAAGAAAATGTAAACAGATGTACTAATTGTTGTTTTTCATGTTTATTTTTAACCGCATTTGTTTCCACGGCAATAGGAATTATTGCGATTGTTCGAAAGCGTTTATGGAACTTATTTTCTTTTTTGAACTGCTAAAGTATAACAGTTCGTTTATTAGATCATAAAAGCAACAGTGTCAAAGGTATTAGAGAAATACATAGACAAAGATTTAAAAAGATATACTCGAAGTATCTATTGAATGCACTTAAGGTTTTTTATAAAGTCAATCAGAAATCGATAAATGACATTTCCAGAGGAGTCAAATCGTACTATAAATAATTATAACATAACTTACGGCGCAGGAGTGATATAACCCCATGCAATATTTTTCGTATGTAACTAGTGTAATAACTATGCAAATTAGGTAGCCGCATCACAAAATATGTATTCATACGCGCTGTCAAAAACGTAAATAAACATCAGAAACAATGTTTCAAAATAAATCGTATCGGTCTCAACAAACTCAGCTCCACGAAGAAACGAATGGTGAAGAAGGCTTGGCTTAATCCATACAAACGTCCCCATGATCATAGCGCCAGAAAATATCTTGTCCAGGAATTGAATTGTTGAATGTCAACAATGTTCCTGCGAACCAGATTATGCAAATATCGGGACACAAGAACATTGCATCTTTAAACAACCATAGCCACATAAATCCAAATCAACACAAGGAAATATCCAACATCCTGCACTCCAGTGAAAATACCTGCACAATGCTCAGTCTATGCACACAGTTCGCCAGGAATGCTCAAGTTCACACAGTCACTGATTCCACATGAAATCCCGATTATTTTTTTGGATTTTAAAACATTTTTGGTGCTCCAATTCACGGAGGTAAAACTCATTGTTCATATCAACCAAAATGACATGAATCCGTGATGTAAACCAACAGCTACAAAGCGAATTCGCACTACTGAAAGCGACTGTCGCTGACTAACGGTCTTTTCAAACTTCAATCCCCAGCCAAATGACATGTATGCACTCATGTGATTACTAATGACGTTACGCACTTATGGCAAAGCCTCGTTTTTATCGTTTTAAAATGAACTCGTTTAATAAATCCGCTCGCATATGAAATATGTTTTATAAATACAGTAACATATTTGACTTAAAACAATATTTACACAGTTGTATTCGTTTTGGTGTGTCTTAAATCCCATTACAATATATTTGATGTAATTAAACAATTACTGTATACCACATTTATGAATAAGGCATTTATCGTCGACCAAAAATTAAATAATGAATAACAATGGATAAAAAATGTTGTTAATCTTCAACTTCCTTGCAACACATACACAGGGAACTGTCTCTCAATTTCCATGTAAATGAATTTTAGTTAGTCGCCACTAGATTATTTAATAATTCAATATTGAATTGTTTAACTTTGTTGTCAACAATAGAGGAACTATATAATACCATGATTTCCACTCAATACTTTCTTGTACACGTTGATTCCAGTTACTATGGATATATGGTTTTTCGAAACTTTGTCGGACAAAGAGCTGATATGTTTCGTTATTTGTCATTCCGTTAACTAGTTTGTTCCCAAACATTAAAAGTTTTGGATTTACATTTGTATGTATTGATTCGTTTGATTTCACAGTATTTTTTCATTGGATCGGAATGGCTTTTTTAACTATATTTATTTCCGCTATCCAGTTTTAATTTTAAGTTTATTTAGAATCAGATTGGTGTCTATAGTGCCAGTAATTGAACGAATATCGTTTACGAATATTAAATCCGATTCAATCCAATTCTTAAACAGTATGCTTTTATTTTAATGTTTTAAAATTGTATTGTCCCAGATAATTTCTTTGCTTATACTATTAAAAGCGTTTATGGAACTTATTATAACGATAATGTCATTATTATTTCATTAAATTGCTGGCAACAAAATTCAATATACAATGAACTAATTACCTATGACTATTGTCGTGACTCTTTAGAATTATGACATTTTGTTCTTGTTGTTTTCAGTGTCTTATCATGTAATCGATATTTTAATAACACACACTCATTGATGCCTATCATAGTCAGAAAGTGTGTGCAGTTACATCACACAATGTAGAGCAGAATCTTTATTCGAAACAACAGCTTGTGTGCATAATCAAATGAGAAATGGCGTTTCACCTACTTGTTTGGATGGGGAGGGGGCGAGAGGGAGGCATAGTAATCGGACCGTATGTCGGTCCGTCCGTCGATCCTTCCACTTGGGGTGCTTAGAGAGTAGGGTTATTAGGGTTAAAAGGTTATATGGTAGTGTTTTCTATTCAAAACCGAAATGGTTTTAGTGGTAAATTTTAAAGAAGCAAAACAACAAAAACCAAACACCAGGAGCACTCAAAACATGCAGGCGTCCGTTCCGGCTGTTTCCGATCAATAGCTGAAGAGCGCTTGGGCAAAGAGACCACAATCTTTGGAAGGCAAGTTTATATGATACCAGATGAACCCTGTTGATTTGAGGTCCGTGGGTAAAAGGTAAATTTCATACTGACATCCGGCTGAATATCCGCTTCCGGTCAATAAGAACACGCACAGAAACATCGAACTTAATAGGCTATTTGGTGATGACCAGGATATAAGCCAAATTAATGTTGCGGTCAGCAGATCAAGAACAATGCCCTCCCTGGTGACCTCGAGTTTTAATTCTGTTTCAAATCAATAATTAAGTAACCCCTTAGGAACACAAAGGCCCATAGACCTATACCTGAAGAATGCTTAGGCCCAGAGATATCAGTTGATATCAAATCTATTTTGCAGTGCCTTTTTTCGATGTACATACTTTCCTCTTTAAAATGTTACAGATCAATATTTCCAAACTTCATGGGAATGCTGAGTAGGTTGTGTTTACTAATCAAATCTTTCCGGCCATTAAGTCCAAAATACTAATGGCTAACTGTCCAAAGAGGCCTTTTGGGGGCATTTGTCACGCTCTTGTTGCTGTGTACTGTATTTTTCCAATATAGTTTTGTATTAAATACCTTCACTACGTTAATACCATTTCATAAAGGTATTTGAACAGATTGCGTTTTTGAGTCATGTTCACTTATACATTAGCAAAATTAATACTTTAAATGATTGTCATTTAAAATTGGAGGATGATAAAATACTGCTAAAGGCAATTAGCGCCCCAAATCGTTAAGGATTTGATAAAAGTAAATTTTCTACAAAAATACAAGCATTGCTTCAGACAGCTTTTAAATGAGATTAAATTTGGTTTAAGCATACCCTCGTTATTGTTTGAAAAGTATTAGTTTGTATTGTAACTATTATAACTGTTTTATCAGAGTCCGGGTCCTTGGTTAAAGATGACTTAACTTTACCATAATCATATGTATGTTGCCTGTTTACTTTCGATCTTTCTGCCACAAAGGGAAGGGCGAGTTAAGGGTCTATAAATTTTACGGGAGTTTAAGGAGAAATGATCATTACAAACAACATTAAAAAGAGTAATGCAGACTAATGTATTTTATCATCATAACGACGTGATTTTTTAAAATCATTTTTAAGATGATACCAAAAAATCGGAATGTGAACAATGAATGAATGTTTTATACATTTTATACTTTTTTTATAAAAAAAAAGGTTGTGTACGATACAATCTTCGAAAACACTGCACTTTAAATAAAAAATAGACGCCATTATAAGGAAATTGATAACGTCAAAAAAACATAGCAGTATCATTATACAGTGAAATATTTACAGTAAAATGTAAATCTATGAAGTTTATATAAGAATCTTTATGTGGTTAACAGTTTGCTTGGAACAAAATTTAGACAATTAATTTATCAATGCCCGAATGTTTGTTAACATATGTTTAATAAGGGGGTAGTATTTATCCAATCGTTAATATCATTATAAACATAGAATGAAAGGATTCGTATTTATGTATGTATTCATTGACATGACACCTACGTGCTGTTTACTACAACCAACCTGCTACGATAATAAAGAATTTTTAAATCCTGAATATGTATTTCGGTTATTTTTAATAGGTAACGTTATATCAAGACGTTGCCTATTTGTTAACGGACTTAGTATTTAATTATTTAACATGATCTTATTTGTAAAATTACAAATCAATCAGTGAAATCCCCTGCAAGATGTCGAAGTATTTTTCATTTCAACCGCAGTAAAAATTAAAATCACCACATGCAATGTGTGTATAGCTGACCACACATTGTTGCATGTTATCAATATTGAGATTATTTTCTTTTGTCAAAATAATTATTAGAAAAAGGAAAGTTAGCAGATTTCTCCTCTATTGCCAAAATAGTTTTGTTGTTAGCAATTTAACTAACAAATCAATATCGCACATGGTTCAAATGGCGCGTATTAACAAGTACTTAGTTAAATGTTAGTCATTGCAGGAATAATTTTACTATTTTCTTTAGAAATTTTTATTAGTATCGTAACAATGTTATCGCGTTTGTTCACCTTTTAATATTGATTTATAGAAATCGCTGTATGCGTCTGGTCGTTTATTCATTTGTTCAACATGAACCTAATATGCTTCATCGGGTCTTAAATTATACCCAGATGTTTTGCTATGAAATTTGAAACCATGTTACCGCGAATTTTCATTTGTTTACAATATCGACCATGTGGACTAGATGGGTTGTGTACTTTTTGCTCATAATCAAGATATAATTTACTATCAGTTTACACAAAACAAAACGAAATGCAAACCTTATATTCACATATAATATTTTTTCAGGACCAACAAGTGAAGCAAACTGGAGTTTACGTTCAATTGATACCAGCTCGTTTTTATTTGAAAACAATGACACATCTGCCGATCCACTGAAAACATATAGTGTTGAAATTAATACAACGGATATTAAGTTTTCTACAGATTGTTTATCAAAAACCGAACGTGAAGGAACTTCAATTTGTTCGATTCTTTCAAACGAATCCTTTCTTAACATTTCGAAACTTTATTCAGGCAGTTCTTATGCGATACAGATATTTCCTCAAATTAACTTTAACGGGAGTAATATTAAAAGCAATATACCTCAGTTCTTTGTCAACTATACAGGTAATTCAATTGTTCTTTTTAAACATCAATTTGCTGAAATAATGACGCCCGACAGCAATAATTGAGTATGTTTTTACGTAGTATACAATTAATAAAAATAATTAAAAAAAAGATTGACAAAAAATATTGATAACGTAAGATATCAAAGTTATGTATAGTCTTCATCACATCAAAGGTATTTTTTGCCATTTTCGTTCGATAAATTCATTTTCCAAAACATTATTGAAGATTCTTAAAGTAATCGTCCAAGCCGTTTATGATAATACCTTGCGTGTTTGAATATTTAAAAAAATGTAAAAATCATTTTTATAAACGACATATTCCAATAATCACATTTTCAAAGTTGAAAGCTTTTCTTTTATCCTATTATTTAGTTCCTGCATTGCCACATGATATCTATGTTCCTCTTGGCAACATTACCCATGACAGCTTCAGCGTTTCATTCGAAAATTATGGCAACAAAAGATTCACATATTGGAGTGTAGTTGTGATCAACAGTGAAACTGGGGAATGGGTAGCAGAAGATACTCGGCCTTTTGACGTCAGAGAACTGCAGATATCAACAAATATCACCTCTTCAACGTTTTATCTGGTTCAGGTCCAAACGCATGTTCCACTGCAATCCAGTGATTTGTACAACACAACTTTCAACACAAGTACATTCATTTGTTATAATATATATAATGCTCCTTGTTAGTCTTCAAAACTTGAAATAATAATAATAATAATAATAATAATAATAATAATAATAATAATAATAATAACAATAATAATAATAATAATAATAACACGGACTAATTTAAAGCTCGTGTAAAGTATTAAAATAATTGTTGTTAGATTTCACACGAAAATGCATTTATTATACATGAATGATATTAAAGCTGACCATCCTGTATTTGCAGGGCCTCGGCGACCAAACAGTGGCGTTCTGGTGAAAGCAAATGTGACTGAAAGTGAGATAACATTGTACATAAAAGAAAATGAAGTAGAGCGTTTTGATAAATATTCTTTGATCATTAACAGTTCAGATGAAGCCTTGTTTATACTCAGTGGCCCTTCAACTGTTTCTTGTGAGGAAATCGGAAATAACTGCACATTCCCACGGACCGCCAATTTTTCGACGGAAGTAACAGTAAAGATACTAAATTCCGGGACATTTTACCCATTATATCTTTATTCAATTTTTAATGGACTGTCAAGTTTTGAATCACAGGATTTGTCTTCGTACACAGGTAAATAATCAAAATAGCGCTGTAAATTGAAAAGAAAATCAAGACCATTTTGCATGCCTTTGCATTTTTTAAGATTTGCAAATTCTTACATACCATATTATACGAGTACAAATGCATAATTTATTATTTTGAGCATCGGAACATAGATTATTTTAATTGACAAAATACTCAGGGGCAAAGTTTTCTATAGGCCATGTAAACAACTTAAAATTAAAACATGAAATTAATACGCAATCAACTTCAGTTACAAATAATAAGACATATATTTATGGTAAAATGTGAGGATACTGATGTTTTTTTTTGAAATTATACGAACCATTTCTATAAAAGGCAAGAAAAGTAGCCCCTACACATCATTTTCGGCCAAGCTTATTCATAATATTGATGGCGTAGATTATGTTAATCTTATACTCGTATTGTGTTTCCTTAAGATTATTGCACTTTTAGCAAAATTTCATTTTCATGTTTCATCATTTATTTATAAACTGTTTAAGTTTCATTTTATGCTTTACCTATTTCATGTAAAATTACAATGTAAAATGTGAAATTCATACTACTATTATTTGACATGCTTTATACCTTCTTATCAATGTTTACCTACATGTATTTGATAGTGCCTGCCTTGCCGCATTTCATTGTCAACAGTATATCATCAAATGGCTTCGTTGTGGGTTTTAACGAGACGCAAACAAATTTTCTCTGGTGGAATATAATCGGTATTGAAGAAACTTCAAACAAAGTACCACGATCTAGCCTTTCTTACAAGTTTGAAAACCTGCTTTCGGGTCATCAATACGATCTCGAAATATATTCTGAAGTTGATGGTTTTATTTCTTTGAAGAACTATTCAGAAACCGTCACCACTTGTAAGTATTCAAAACCAAAGCAATAAGTGTTGAATAACCGTGTGTAACTTTTTAAATATGCAAGGCTTCGAACAAATAATACTGAATGTCTAACTTTTAGTGCCTTCAACGCCTTCGCTGCTTGAATTCCCGATCGAATATGTAAAAGAGAAAAGCTTCAAGGCGAACATCACAGTGCCAAATACTAGGTTCGACAATCTGAGTGTTAAAATCTGTGAGGATTTGGAACAGTCCACCTGTTTCACCAAAGTCGTTAACAACACATATTTTAATGGCAACAACAGTGTAACGAAACTTTTGTCTTTTGAGAACTTATCGTCAGCTACAAATTACAGCGTAACCGCTACAACTGGATTAACAAACGACGAAACAAGCGTTACATCTGTCGTATATAACATGAATACAGGTAAACGTATACATACTGTTGAAACATTATTGCCTAGAGTATTGTAAACTTTATCTTAAATATAACAATGTTACCAATAACAATGATATGTGGAAAAAATGATGATGCACTAAATCAGTTCCTAAAATACCTCTTCATTGTGACATTTCATTTAAGTTTGATTATTATGATTTCAACAAAACACATGAATGTGAGAGATGCCTTATGAGTATGGTATTCGCCTAAAGGACTCGAGCCCCACATCTTCTTTGCTTTTTAAAAAGGACACTTGTACTAATTTCTACCCAGTTAACGGTTCGTGTGATTATTTCCCATTTAAAGTTCTCTTCCCAATCGGTCTTTTATAAATAAGTACAATACTTACGTATACAATAATTGTTCCATATCTATTTTCTTATTCTGTTTCATTTAACTGACATGTCATTTCAGCTCCTGTACCTCCAAGAGTGCATTTGGAGTATGTAGAGGAAACTTTGATTGAATTGAATGTAACTGGAAATACAGAACTAAAAATTGATAAGTACTGCATAAAATTGAATACATCGAATTGCTATCAGATAGATGTCAACCAGCCTACAACCATTAATATTTCAAACTTACAAGCTGGTCAAAATTACTCCCTGAAAGTTTATACTGTTTGGAATGATATTGAAAGTGAACGATTTAAAGAAATCGAGACATATACGAGTAAGTAAAGAGAGTATTTGTAGGTATGTTTTTATATTTACTGAGTCTTAAACAAGACCCCCCCCCCCAACACACACCAAAAAAGCAACACACTTTCTAAATATTTAAATGATTCGTCATCAGATAAAGGAACGAAGTATAACAGCGAAAACAAAACAAAATAAGGAATTCTATATTTTGGAGAAACCAAGATGATTACCCTGAGATATTTAAACAATACATTATTCTATATTTATTTAACATAAAGAAAAATATGACACGTAATAATGTTAATGAAAGCGCTGTAAGGTTTGAAAGTTTAAAGTCCCGACAAGTGTGATTTTACTTTTTTATAATTCTCTTCACAGGCAATACAAATCGAATCAAAAACAATATTTTGATTATACGCAAACTGTAACCGTTAGGTGTATGTCATAATCTCAGATTTGATAGTTAAAATTGTATTTTTAATACAATAGCTTAGCAAGTTTCAAAACAGTAACCGTTTACTGATAAACCTATATATACTTTACTATACTAGATATTTTGAACATTGCTTTCATCTGGGATTGGTATTTGTTCACTCCAGGTTGTAGGTAAATTTTAAGTTAACATTTTGCTTTTTGGCGTTATTATCTGTAAAACCTATTCCCTCGGTTCCTCGCAAATACTTTCTTTGGCTTTCCTCTAAATTTACATTAAGGTTGCAATCTTTTGACGAATTTAAATAAAGACGTATTTTAATTCGCATTATTTTAAACGGCATAAAACAAACGTCCCATTTTAAACACAAGCGCATTAATTTAACATGACATGTCTAAAAGAAGATATGACGATACCTGCTTTCGATTGTTCGGTACTAAAGTATGTCGGCATGCTAAAAAACAACAACACACATGCACATCTGCATGCAGGAACTTTAACGTGTAAGACTGTCTGTGTATTTTATTTTAATTGTACAAATAATCTAACTATCATCTGTTTACACTAATGCGTGAAAGAAGTTTTATAGGTTTTCTTTGGTTCCCATATTTGCTTAATACGTGGTACCTGTTCAGAAAAGTGGCATCGTGACAATAACTGAATTTATTTATTATTTGTATTTTAAATATTTTAGAACCTAATCCAGTAAAGGCGGACGAAATAGACGTGGGTGTGGTAACTTATTCAACTCTCTCTGTTGTCTGGAACAAACCCCCAGCATATACGGACGGATACGAACTACAATGGAATTGTGAAAGCCCAAATATTGGCACAAGTATGAAAAAAGATCATACTCAAAATGTCAAGTTGTTATCAGCTACTGTTTCCAATCTTGATCCAGGAACGTTTTGCAATCTTACGATTACGGCATATATAATTAACTATGACAACGCTTTTCTCCAAGCAATGGATGTTTTCAAAGTTATTTCAAACAGCACATTGGAAGAAGGTACGAGTGTACTGTATGGGTATGTTTCTGATATTTGATGAGATTGTTGCTGTTCTTTTTATTTAATTGTACCTTCATTTCGTAAGAATAAAAACCTTTATACTAGATTGTAACCTCAGTTTCAGTAAATATTCGGTTAAATATATTTACAAATTGAATTCATTACTCATTGTTTTCGAAATATTTTAAATTTGGCAATTGTAATATATCTTCCGGGGATAGATGCCGTAAGAAAATGCATAATCATATTTCTCCTATTCACCAATTTGGTTAATAAGTTAATTAATTCACACGTTTTGAGTTAAACTTTAAGAAGAAGAAAATGGGAAATAATAACAACGCTCACTTAATAAACATTTATCAATTAAATCAAAATATTTAACCGTCCATACAACCCGTATGTGTTACTTGATTGGAATTATTCCGTTTTTCGGTTATTTTAATCATCCTTTCAATACTCTTACTTGTTAATTGCCAAACATTGACACATATAATTCCGTGTGCAATTTAAATACAACGATTCATATAATGGTACATATCATAAACGTCATGTGTATGCGTCTAAAATAGTATTTCCTTGTCAATAATTGTCTGAAATTGTGACGTAAAATGCTTTATTCTGTCGCAACCCAGTGACGTCAAATCACGTTTCACATGTGCAAAAACAGCTTTAATAAATATAGTTATGTTATGTTACTTTTAATTGAAAAAATGACGTTTGATGTCTTAAACATATAACTACACAAAATAAACCAATAGTACAGTTCCTTTTAATGCGTCTTAGCATGTTTGCACAGCATGTTTATTATCTGCGATAACGTCGTTAATTTATGTTTTTCAATTTAAGCTTGGGGTTGTGTTTTTTGAAATATAAAAAAGCGGGTTCAAAGTTAAACATTTAACGAATAATGTGTGGCATTTCTACTCGTGCATGTTTTTAATACACCTTTGAACAAAACACTTTGCAGAAACGAGGGTTTTTTTATGAAAATACAAAACATATTTGGTCCGTCCCTATTCCGACGTCATTCTTTTCTGTCACTCATTTCGGTAATAAAATCTTGATTCTCAGACAGTTTGTATCAGATTTGTTTTTTTTTTCTTTTTTCTTTTTGCCTTAATGCATAAATGAATTAAGTTTGGAAGCAGCATACATATGCATACATGTTAAATCACGAATCGTTTACAACACTATTTAAAATGTGCCCTCTGTCTTAGCATTTCATTGTTAAAACAATCATCAAAACAACATTTGGTAAATGTTTTTCACACCATTTAGTAAATGTGTTATATCTAGGTTACTTAAGATAAAACCTTTGTTTATATTTTCACCAGAAAGTTAGAGACAACGTCATAATCATAATTTGTTACATAAGAAAGTCTACATGTTTATTGAATGGCCCTCGAAAATTAGATATATTGACTGGACGGCGTTTAAAATGAATAATTTACAATAAAATAAAACATAACACTAGCTGTTAAGATATATTCCCTGTTTTTAGTTTTGACCAATATGGTGTGACCGCAATCATCATATTTTACTTCAACCAATATACAATGCTTAGGCCTTCGTTTGTCCTTGAAATGTGTGCTTTTTAAAAGCGGCCTCGTTACAATTTTAGCCACTGGGCCTATCCTTGTAGTTTCAATTGTAATGTATGATTTTCAAAATCGACGTTCTGAAAAAAAGAACTGTTAATTATGTCTGGGAGACCAGCTGTAAATGTTGATTCTTAAGAAGAGATAAATAGATTAAATTTTGCTTGTTAATTGTTATATAATGTTAACTACAAGGACAAGCCTAGCAGCTAAAAGTTGATGTGGAAAACATTAATTTTACGACATATAAGCGACATGGTTGCTTAGGTATACAATGTATATACATTGCCTTATTCAGCCTAGACATATAAAATAAATAGACTTAATTAATTTTAGCTCCGGGAATCCCAGAGTCGATAGAAAACACCGATTTGACATCAAGAACAAGCACAATTGAGTTGCAAGAGCCCAATAAAAGAAATGGTATTCTTCGAAGATATGATATTTGGGTCCTTAACAATGAAACAGAGACATGTGAACAATTGATTACGTACAAGTGTAAGGACTGTGACGGATCTCCGCCAAATGCTTCAAATTTGGTAAGTTGTGCATGTTAATGATATTTTGACATACTACATAGAATGCAAAAAAAGTATACTTACTATATATATACAGTGTGTTGATTGAACTATTGGTATGCATTTGGTAAAATATAAAGTCCTTTCAAATAAACACTTGAAAATCAATATGTATTTCAAAATTGAACTGCACATTCAGCGCAAATAACAACAAAACAAGGATGATAAAATAATAAAAACTAACTATCCTGCCGGTATATTCAAGTATGTTATAGAAAACATATTTGCTTTTAGCAAAAAATATAGTTTGCCATACCAAAGTTATTCAACGTTAATGTGATAAACAGAAATAATTGATAATAATAAGGTTGTTGTAACCTTGTGTCTGTTTATGTATTAGGGACACACACCCGATACATATTTGATGGCCCCCGAAAGAACAACGCAAATTTTAACCAAAAGATACAATTGCAAAATGATACAACTTTTAGCTTAGGGAAATAAATAATATGAAGACAATGTAAACGTCTGATGAAAAATGAAATAAGATTTAATCGAAAAACTACCAACAAATACGAAGCTAGATTATGTACGCTATCATAACATATTAACTAAAACTCGCAGTGCTCCAGTGATTTGACCCTATATTTAGATATAGTGTCATACAATAACGCATTTTGACGTGATATCAAAACTTTTGTTATTCCCTGGTGACGAAATGTTTGTTTTCACAGAAAATCATCACAACAAATACCGTATACCTGAAATAACAGGTCTGATCAAATTATCTCATTTGTGTTTCTCGTGGTTTAATTGTCCTACAACTAAACATTTACCGATAATATGTCTGGTGGTTTCAATCTATCAGGTCTAATATGACTGAACACGAAAACATGACTATTAAAAATAAAATAAAAAGTATAGTTCTCCAATATACTTTTCAGGTTCCAGACACGTGTAACAAATCACATTCTGAAATGTTCTCTAAAACAGACGCGACTTTGTCTTGGAATATCCAACAGCTTCACCCATTCCGAGATTACACAGCGAATGTTGTTGTTTACACGACTAAACCAGGAAGTGTTTCGACAATTATGTTTGAGACACGTGAAGACGGTACAGCTATACTATGATCATAATTGTCCTGCAATAATTGAATATAAAAAATAACCAATTATGTGTAGATATATAAATTAAGATAAAAATATTTTGTATATATTACAGACACATAATTATGTTGTTCTTTCTGTTATTATATTATATGACATATTCATCTATAAATTGTCGTATGTTAGCCTCTATTGTTTTAAAATTGACGAAAACTCGATATATATATTGAATAAGAAAAGTTAAATACATAACAATGTGATGTTTAGTTAATAAAACATTTTCTTTTGTACTTACTTAAAGTTCCCGGTCAGCCAGTGGAACTCAATGCAAGCATGACCAACGACTCGCTCACTCTTCAATGGAGTCCTCCCATAGAACGCAATGGCATTGTGCTTAATTACACTATTAAGGTTGCTTACTATGAACAAGTTTGCGGAGGTTTCGGCCCTCTGCAAAGGCATAGTTATGGTGTCGAATTAGATCCGGTAACAAAGTTCACTCAGAACGGGCTGCATGCATATTGGCAATACAATCTAACAGTAGAAGCAACTAATGCAATTGCCACAGGAAAACCGTCTGATTTAATATCAGTTAGGACAAAGGAGACAAGTATGTAAAGATATAACATTTGCTATTTTAGTTGAATATGCTTAGGTCATTCTGGAAATGAAATTGAACTCGGGTCCACCTGGTATTAGAAGTCAGGAAGAAAAGTAGCTTTCGTTACTTAACTTATAATGAATACATCTTTAATTATTATTTATTTAATAGACCCTGGATCAGTGCAACACCTTAATTACCGAGATGTGTTTTCAAAAAGTGTTGGCGTGTCCTGGACAAAGCCTTGTTTTGCAAACGGAATACTTACAGGATATTTAGTTACAATAACAAAATTGTTATCAGAAGGACAAGAAGAAAGTTCGTATACTAAAGAATACAAAATAGATGTAGCCAACGAGTCAACGTCCATATCTCCATTGTTTCCATACAGAAACTACAAGGTTGAAGTGTATGCTTGGAATAGCGCAGGTGATGGCGAAATGTCGAATGTTTCGTTCCGGACAAAAATTGACTGTAAGTTAATGGCATAACCTTACTACCAAAATGGGGTATGAAGGGTCCTGGCTTGTAATTTAAAAACGACATTTCATGTATAATCGCATCGTAGTAAATGTTAATTTTTTGATTGGACATTAATAAATGTAAGGAATTTAAAAAAATTGCATCCAATCACGTGTTTGATGTAAGACGTTGTAAAGAAAAATTGCTCGACACCTTCAACCCCAAAATTTGATAGTCCCCATAGCTGTC
This sequence comes from Mya arenaria, assembly GCF_026914265.1. Classification (NCBI taxonomy): domain Eukaryota; kingdom Metazoa; phylum Mollusca; class Bivalvia; order Myida; family Myidae; genus Mya; species Mya arenaria. The sequence goes on along the minus strand of NC_069127.1, from coordinate 69,829,526 downwards.
ATTGTTTATTGACTGATATTGAATTGGAATGTCTTTTATCATTACAACAGATTGTACAATGATACTTCCATTCCTTACATAATTCTTACAGTGGTTATTTCATTCAAATTTGTTATTTTAACCAAGCATCATTCTTATTTCGATGTCAATGTTTTGTTATTTAAATGTAATTAACACTTATATTTTGAAGATCCAGAGAAACCAATCAAAGTTTCCACAAAAAATAAAACCTCGTCATCTCTTCTGATTGAATGGGAAAAGGCCGACCATTTTAATGGTCCAACTAAGTACAAAGTACATATAAACGATTCAGTTAATGGTTCCATCATAATTCAGTCGTGCACAACTAGTGTTGGTTATTGGACAGGTAAGTTGCAATCAATGTATTCATTATATAAACAAACGTTAGTAAACACATTCAGTGATATGTAAAACAAGTATCAGAGAGGACTATTATGTTTACTTTTAAGTGTGTAGTATTGTAATATATATATATTTGTTCTGAGAACAACGAATGCTATTTCAAAAGAATATTTATATGTTGCAGACACGCTGGCAACCGAATGCAATGTGCCTGGTCTTGACGCTTACTGGGAATACGACATCGTCGTTGAAGCAATTACGTTTGAGGAAGGTCATGATGAATTAATAGAAAGCTCAGAAAAGAAAACATTTCGAACTGCAGAGGCCGGTGAGTATTTAATATTTATGACAGTGTGTATTTGTAAAAAAATATACATTCAGATAATACTTCAATATGTTATTGTTTAAATAGCTATATGATAAATAAGTAAGGCTTTTCATAGCAACGTTTAACTCGTAGATGTAATAATCATTGATAAACAACGTAGTTCCTGGACCAGTGGCGCAGTTCGATGTTACACCGGAAGAGAACGTGTTGAAGGAACGGAACTTTCATATTGACTGGAAAATGCCTGCTGAGCGGGAATTAAACGGCGTCCTTACAGGATTTGTAATTCACTATCAAAGTGAAAAGGCAAGTAAGCTCTTACATATAATGTACGTATATAAACTTTTAAACTATTTATTTCTTCTCTTACACTTTTCGTATGTATTTGTTTACATTGCGGAAAACCTTCAAAGTCAAGGCAGATGAAATATAAATCGGGATTCGCATTAGAAAACACATTTAGTAGTGGTATAAAGCACACCTCATTTAATATTATTTGACCACCTTTGTTTTTTTAGATTGAGGTACATGTTGATCCAAACACAACAAGCAAGACGGTATACTACAATGTAATTGGTAGCTACAATGTGTCGGTTAGTTTGTTTAAGCATATTTGCCGATAATACAAAGCTACGCTCTCGCGCTATATCTTGCGAAAGAAAGTAATTAGTGTGTGGTTGCACAACTAGTTTCACAGCCAATGATTGATAAATAGGTTTAAAATTTCTGTCAAACGTTAGTCTCTTTTACGCACTTTGAGTTTGATCGGACCTTGATTATCAAATACGTTTTTTGCAAAGGAATTTCTACTTGTAGCTCTGTTTATGTGATTTATTTGTTAGTTCGTTATGTTCACTGCCCTAAATCCCCTAACTAGTATAAACCATTACAGATACAAGCTAGTACAAGTGTAGGCTACGGTGCAGCTGTCCATAAAGAGATTACTGTGAACCCTGGAGGTAAAGATACGTATGCATAAGTATGAATGGGATCCTTTCGTACGAGCTTATTTGTATTTAAATAAAGTGCTCAACACCATTTTTGTATCATTTATACAATGTTTATGAATGTAACAAATGTTTATGTGGTAGTACAGTGAAAAAATTAGTTACAATATGTAAAACAGGTTTTCCTTAAATGGATTTAGTTCATTAAACAATGAAACCAGACAACCAAAGAATTAAACACTAATTTAATTCACTGATTACTGATTACTCAAGTCTTAACTCACTGGTTTAAATGACATAGTTATTATAATTATGAATGCTTGTTTATTCATTGTAAGAGCAGTGTAAATGCTGAACCAACTCAAATAGAAATATGTCAACGGTCAACAGTAAGATATTAACTAGCCTTAACAAAATGAATTATCAATTTGATATATCTTGGCCCGGTTGTTCAAATCTCTCGTTAAAGATTTAACGTTAACTATCATCGTTAAATGTTACTCTGTCAACGTTAAAATGAACGTTAACTTTAACAATGACAAAAATGAGTTGTTCAAACTTAACACTTACGCTTCCCTCGATAAAGTAGGCGTTAACTTAACGGCTCTTCTAACGTTGATCTGGACCAACGTTAGAATCAACGTTAAATAGTCAGTCGACGTTAAAAATGGTTGAGATAGTTGGCGCTTTTCTCCACAACAGAAGAAACGAGAGGATTAAATTATTTCTTTCTATCCACATGAAGTGATGACTTAGAAATGCGATGCCGCTACTCTTTTAATATATATGGGATTGAATCAATTGTACTGCTGCTCGCGAAGACTTTCAACGTAAGACAGAAGCGATATCAGTTCGGGAGCGAGCAAGTGTTTGGTCAGAGGTGGTGAATTGATTAGATATGTCGACTATACTGTCCCTGACTCTGACTGGTCACTGCAAGTTGAATCATCATTCACCTGTCGAAACATTTGATACAATAAGCGCAGTGTTTTCAAGTACCTGTTTCTATGTTACCTACACATTTATTTACAGTACCAAACTGAATCAGTAATTGTAAACAGGCTATGAAATGAATATGGTTACCAAATAATTAATTGCAGAATATTTACCTGCATAAATGATCCTGAGGTGAAATATCTCCATGATGACAGATTGGGCTTCCACAAATCAAAGTGTGGTAGACCAACTCACTTTCCTATTTCCATATCGGTAGTTCACCATAAGCGGAGGAAGCCACAACAAGTACAGTTTTAAATCTAATTCATATAATTAAATAATATTTTCTTCCACTGTTTACATCATCTGAAAGCTTGAAATTACGACACAGATAAGTTGGTAAATTAGAAACGGTCGGACGCTTCTCCCCACTGATAAATCGCTCCTTTTATGGATCAACCTGTTTCACTTCAATTAACAGGTTAACTGTTTATCTCAAAATACAAATAAGCATAACTATTGCATATGAATCACAGTAGTAATATTATTTATTTTATTTTTTTTAAAATGAACGGTATTAAAAACGCTCCGCTAATACTAGTTAAGGTCAAGTAATTCAGTAAACGTGAATATTTAGTGTAATGTAACCTAAAATTATTTTTCCCCAATTTTTTCGTTGTGGTTAAAACATGGCCTTGACATTTATGAAAAATCAACAACGCATTTTTAGAAGCAGTTGTAGAATTTTGGAATATATAGATATACATGTGTATATATATCATGTTTTATACTGGATACCTTTACGTATAACGTTTGGTTTACAAAAACGCATCCTTAATTTTTATATCATTATTTATTTAATCTTGACTAAACTTCAGCAAAGTGATGAAATGAATTATGAAATACACCATTTCCTATGACTAAGATACAAATGTTTAACATTTTAAGTGGATTAACCATTCAAGTGAACGGGGTACGCTTAATTGTATTTTTACCACAAGGATTATGAAAATACAAACAGGAAGTGAGCTTAACGCTGATGTTAACGCCAACACGTAAGCGTTACATCAGCATTAGCTAACGCTTACATCAAGAGGGATTTGAACAACAGGATAACGCTAATGTCGTTAGTTAACGTTGACATTGATGATTTATAAGCATTGATAAGCGTAAGTAATTTAACGAGTGTTTTGAACAACTGGGCCCATATATCATAATTTTAGAAGAGTTTTATAGTACGCATGGAAACCATACTACTCTTTTACAGCTCCGATAAAAGTTGACGAAAGCAAGGAACTATTGATGCAAATTGCATCGATGTCTGTTGACAATAACAAGAAGCAGATAACAGTAATTCTTCCACTCGCACAGTTTCTCTGCAATAACAGTAACGGACCATCAACCAAGTGGGGCATTGTAGTTGCAGAAGCAGATGAGGCAGCTACAGGTTAACGGCATATCAAATCAAGTTTTCATCAATATGTTTTTATGTAGAAACAGCCTTTCATACTTGTTTTATTTCTGATATAACGATTTTGTTATAAACTCCATTGCGAAACCTAAAAAAGGCACACAATTCAAGAACTGACATCAATAACAACGCCTCAATTCGTAATATATCCGTTCACAAAGGAAAACTTACAGACATTTTTATTAAGCAATGGCAGGAATAGTTTAACAAATCAGTTTAATTAGACTGGTAGTTGTTTGGCTATAAAGTGTTCTTAAAGTTAACCAATCACATACACTAATTAAGTCAAGCCCATGCTTTATAAGTATGTTTTATAGCATATCGTTCATTACATGTATGCTATGCTTTACTCATTCAAATTCCATTGTTTTGCATTTTAGATACAGCGTTTGCTGGTTCAAGAGACGACTTTCAAAAGAAGATCGATGACGAATACAAGAACTGGTTTCAAGTATACGGCTTAAACAGTATTCCGCCATATATTGTCACAAAGCCGAATTGGAAGCCATCTTGCACAAACGGTAGCTAAACATACAATCATATCGAGAGGTGAATGCAAATGGATCTAAGTGACATTAAAAAAGACGAAGATTGAACCTGTTCGCGTTTACCCCTCGATATATTGATAAGTACACTTTTGAGACCATGTAATGAAACATATGAGGAATTTAAACTTTTCAGCGATTCATTAAATGGATAATGTTATGAATCTCTATGCTCAAACATACTTTTACTTCTTTTTCCATGGAATCGGCGTAACCGTTGTGCAACAGAAGATTCGAACATATTTGTCATTGGAAATGACGTATGCAATGGTTCTTTTACTACAAAGGAATATTGCAATGGACCTTTACCAGTCGGACCCATTTTCAAGTATAAAGCTTCTTTATATTCAAATGCCATTATAAGATGTTAATACGTTCAGATTTCCGCCTTGGCGTATGCGAGTTTAAACTAATTATATCGTTTATTATAAGATCATAGAAAATAAACTGTTTTAAATTAAATACCTGAAATTTTCATCATCGCATTATGCCTTATTCCGGGATTCCGTTGTTTCCACGAATACTAAAACTTTAATCGATGACTGGAGTAACAATAACAGTATATTTTTTGCAATATCATAATCGGGTAAATACGGAAGATTTATAAATAGATCTTTTGCGGATACCGTTTTGAGCCGGATTTTGTACTTTTGAGCCGGATTTTGTACCAAGAGCGCAAAAAACTATCCATTTCATAGCAAATGAGTTGCTGAACTATCCATTCTTAAGTACGCCAAGAAGAAGGTGACATCATGATTAAGGGGGGGGTCGTTGGTTGTTTATTATAATTCATCAATGATTAGCCCTAGGCAGGTATATTTCTAGAAGTATATTTGTCGCCGGTCGCGATATGCGTCATTATTCACAAGTGCGATTGTGCTCCTTTCAGAGTAAAATCCTTTGTTTGTACGGACTACGGCTGCAGTGAATCCTTTTACTCAAAACCGCTAGAAACAGGTAATTTGAATATTACGGAGACTTTCGTCTCGATATGGCCTCTGAATATAAAACGATGAATTCTATGATATTTTACACCATATTAAGGTCATCATGGCGTGCAATATGGCCGCTAAAACAAATAAAACTGACTAATTCGTTATGTTTTGTTGCAAATACCAGATTCTAGGTTTGATTTAATTTATAGCTCGACTATTCGAAGAATAAGGAGAGCTATCCTACTCACCCGAGCGTCGGCGTCGGCGTCGGCATAACCACTTATGTTAAAGTTTGCGTACCACCTCAAATATCTTCAAAGTCCATTGACCTATGGCTTTGAAACTTTGCACACTTGTTCATCATCATGCCCCCAACCTATACACAGGAGGAGGTAACTCTATCAAGCATTTTGACAAAATTATACCCCTTTTTCGACTTGGAATTTACGTTTAAGTGTGCGTTCCACCTCAAATATTTTGAAAGTCCATTGACATCTGGCTTTGAAACTTTGCACGCTTGTTCACCAACATGCCCCCATCCTGCACACAGGAGGAGGTAACTCTATCTAGCATTTTGACAAAATTATGCCCCTTTTTCTACTCAGAATTTACGTTAAAGTTTGCAAACCACCTCAGATATTTTGAAAGTCCATTGACATCTGGCTTTGGAACTTTGCACGCTTGTTCACCATCATGCCCCAAACCTATACTCAGGAGGAGGTTACTATCAAGAATTTTGACAAAAGAATTATCCTTTTTCGACTTAGAATTTACGTTTAAGTTTGCGTACCACCTCTAATATTTTCCATTCAATTTATGTAAATATATCAGCACATCACGTATTGTATTGTAATCTAATCTAACAGTGATCCATGCATGTTTCGCCAAAACTTTTCAATTCATACACCGAAAAGCGGCGGAATAGTCTAGCGCGCTGTCTCTGTGACAGCTCTTGTTGCAATACATGTGTGCTAAATCTATTTTAAATAATAATACATAGTCACAGATTTACTAAAATAGCGTTCAAAATGGCCGCAATAACAAACTGAAATAAACACGGTAAGTAAAACGTGCACAACTGTTTACGAATGTATAAAAAACTATGGCATTTTCTTTATTTAAATTAACAGTATATTATATGGTATGTATATATGTTTGTTTATACTGATTAAGCGTAATTAGAGCTTATATTTTTCAACAGTTTTACTTGACAGTTGCAAAACATTGTACATGACATCCGCGCAGTGTTGTCAGTGTAATGTATATAGCCTACCTGAAACGGGATGGTTTAATATAGCTTTATTACATTCATACTCATACGCACACGATCTTGAATCAAATCAGAAACTGAACTATCAACATACATGCAACTGTTAGCAAGAGGCGGGCTTATCATACACAGAGGCGGGTTTATCAATACTGGGCTCTAATTGGCCACTACATCCCTCCTTTACACGGATTTGATTTTACTTATATGAAAAAAAGATTACGTCATCGAGTTTGCATGGACTGTGACTCAAAGTAACACTTTATCATTCTAAGAACATTATCAGGGGCTAGTTTTCCATTCATGAACCAGGCATCGACTCCATATATCGTAAATCGAAGAGGCAATATCAAGCGTTATGCACACAAAGAAATAGGGAATCATGGACTTTATTTTTACTTGCAGACCCCAGTCATGTTCTCTTATATGTTAAAGTATAATGATTCGCACCGTCTTAATAAGTTATTATAACGCAGTTTATCCATAATTTGCATGTTCCAATTTCAGATGACATCACTGCAATAATCTTATTGTTGTCTATATTTCAACTTAGAATAATTCACCCAGAAGTTTTTCTGAAATCATACGTATGGCTCGTATATTTTGTGGGAATATCTTTCCCGATAATATCTTCAAAACCCAACCGAATGCAGATTTCAACATTTCTACTCTCTTCCATAAGAGTTTCCACGCTTCATACACAACTCATAAGCGTATGCATCCCCCAAACGTAGAAAAAGCATCGGTGTCCTGATCTGGGTTTGACCATACAACTACTTTGTACAGTTGTAAATCTTCCGTAAATATTGTGTACTCTTGACCGCACCTGGTGGCAATAAGCGGGGCTTGTTTTAAAGCTGCTTTTATTGTGCCTAGATCAGATGGTGATTCTTGCAAGCATAATGCTTTGTTTTGACTCCTTGTATGCTTTACTCGTCTTATTTATCTTGCCATTCCTGCTACTACCTTCAAGGGCATTATTTTCTTTAATGATACTTCAACTGGCATGTCAGCCTTCTTTGGTCCGTTATAATGTTCGACATTGATTTCATAATCAATTGGGTTTGCCATTTTACTCTTGTCAACACGCCGTATAACGTTGGCATTCTCCATTATTCCAAATTTCGGAAGTTGGCTCTGTCACATGTTTTGCAAGAGATAGTCGTTGATAATTTTCCATTTTGTTAAAGCATGTCTGCATCAAAATAATCGACAACCATTTAAACTAGGGATGCAAACGAATGACAAAATTGATATTCGCTTTAATCGGTAAATCTTTCGAAGAATATTCTAATATTCGATTACCAAAATACATCTATTAAAAGTTGAAGTAAACTGTTAAAATATTGGCTACAGTAATAGCCGGGATATTTTAGCTCTACTTTGTCGTAACCACTACGCGCGGCGGACACTGGATTTCACCTTTGAAAATCCTTATTTCAGAAAGACAAAAAGTAATACTTTATGAACAATGAAAAAAAAACACTTTTAATTTAGGTTCCTCTGCATTCATGTATTGTAATCAACGTAAACTAAGATGGATTTCTGGTAAATTGGCGTTATGCGCCGATGGCGGGTCTTTCCGTAGGATGAGCAGCCTCGTTCTGGGATTGACCTTTACTTAAATAACTATGGAAAAACCAACTTGGAAACTAGTTTATTTCCTCATTGGTAGAGGCAATTTACCGAAAATAATTGGATTTGTTTGTGTCACTTGTCTTACAGCCAGTAAATGTAAAATAACGGGAACTTTTTATACCCGACGATATGTCTAAACTGAATGAATTAACAATCGCTATGCAAATGAATGCTTTATTCATATATGAATTAAGGAAAATCTTAATCATTTAACAGTAGAATGAATGACGGCAAGCTTCGTTTCTGCATGAGAGTGCACAAAAACTGGTTTAAATCCCAAGTAAATTTACTTTTAAGTGTAGTTTTGTGCTGTTGTTCTATGTTTCTTGTTAGTGATTGTTTGTTTTTTTGTTCTATGGCTTGGCGTTTACCATGTGCCATTAAACGGGGTTCATGTTTAAACCTTGGCTACTGGGCTTGTGTCTGTAGTTTTTTATATAAATTTGGAATAACATAGTATTGCTCAAAACTATAGATATGTTTTCGACGTTTAAAAACAAATGTATCTGATCATATATGATTATAGTATGAAGGGAACACAATATACAATGCATAGCGATCTTATTTTGTAACGGTATAAACATATGCATGTACTTCTCAACTTAAATAGACCCTAGGATCACATCAAGTATGCGTAACCAGTGATGTGTTGTAAGAACAAAGACATATTATAACTATGTTTGGATCTATGGTGTCAATACTTTCCTTACTTTCAAAGGTTTATGACTGTGAAGAACGTTCTATGCATGTTTCCTCTATTTTAAACATATAAACATACGTCTTTTATATCAATTTCATTTCGTCAAAAGCAAGGCATAATAATGTAGTTATTTTTTAAGTGAAACGGCCTATTTTATATTTCATTCAGCATATATTTAAAGTAATTCAACTATTTAAAATAGTGACCTATTATTTCATTCAAAGAACAGTTTCTGAAGTTAAAAATATAATGTGCTAGTATTAGATGTTCAATTATGTTTTCTTTAGTTTTATTAAATTCAGGCATTTTTACAACAGTAAATCCATACTAGTGCATTTTTCATTATTTTAATTGATAAAATTGAAGAATAACACCATTAAAACTCAATGCGATGCCATTTTGGCATTAATCTGTATGAATGTTGGTATACTTATTTTGTCTTCACAAATATCACAACGACTGTGCAATCTCTAGGTGAATCGACTAATATGACGGGGGCACTTGTGGGCGGAGCGGTGTCAGCGGTTATTGAGCTGGTGATTGTATTGGTGATATTCTTTGTGAGAAAGAGAAACGCAGCGTAAGTTATTCCTAAATGTGTAATGCATGTATACTGAACATTTTAAAAGCAGCAACATTTACCTCCCATATAAATTATTTAGACAAGTTGCAACACTACAACACCAATCTTAACCATTCAGTTTGAAGAAACGGCACACTGTTAATGAATGTCTGGCTTTTGATTTACATTTTACTGCCGTTCCAAGGCGATACCTAACAATCCTTGATAAACATACCTAGTTTTTTATATATAGTATATTTATACATATATTTATGCACAGTGCTGTTTGTGGAGTTTTGTGCTGTGTTTTCATATTCTTGTTTGTGATTTTTTGTGTTTGTGTTCTATGTTTTGGCGTTTACCAAGTGCCATTAAATCGGGTTTATGTTTAAAAGTTTTGCTATTGTGCTTGTGTCTGTAGTTTTTAGTAACTTTTGCATACGACAAACTCTATGAATATTTTGTGTGTGTTTAATGATATGATATCCATCAGAAGATATGTCACTTTACAGCTGTTTCAAAAAGGAAACAGAGAACATAACACATACTTCCAGTGACCGATTCGTTGGAATGAGGACAATGCACACGAAGGAACAAACTGAAGCTGTTTACTTGTAATGTATCTTTGCGATTATTTTGCTTCTTAATGTAGACATTCGTTTTAGAATTTGTATTGTAACTACTAGTTTACCCGAAAAAATTCTTGATCAGATATTCATTTTGATCAAACTCGTTCAACATTTAAAATGAATGAATTTAAGTCACACAATAGAATGTTTTGGACTAGAGTCGGTAACTTTGATTTATACAGTTGTTTCACTAATGCACTGTTTATTTATTGAACTACAACAGTATTTTATGTCGAGCAAAGTATCGACTTAAGACCGAAATGGCTGTGTTGATACTTATAATTGAGTAGACTGTCAATGAGTCTCTCGTTTCAGACAAGGTCCGGTAAAACTGACTGAGTTTCGAGCCTTTGTTGAAGAAATGCACAAGTACAGTGATCTTCTCTTTGCTGATGCTTACAAGGTTGATTTTACACCATCCTCTATTTGAATAACAAACATTTACCATGTTGCACACTGCAAATTCGAATATAATATTCATACGAGACTCTAGATTACAAACATTAGACTTTCTATGAGTTTGCCTTGAATCAACCATTTAATAGAAGTACTGTTCCAAATAGTCTTATTAATCGATATTAATTATCCACTGCCGAGCCGATAGTTTAAGGAAAGGGATATTGTTTGGCGTTGCTGGTCTGAAATTCTATCGGCCCTCATAGTTTTCTGTCCGAAACAATACTTAGTAGGACCTGGTCGGGTAATGTTCAAAATTGATCAGATCGTTACCAATTATGCACTCTCGAATTCTTGTAAAAGTGGGTCACATTGGGTCAAAATGTATGTCAAATCTTAAAACATCGTTAGACGACACTACAGGCATTGGTTTTGGTTCAATTTAAGGCTTGCGATAAAATAAATTAGGTCACTTGGTCAAACTTAATAGCTTGTGTCTGCGCCTATGTAATCGAAATCGTATCATGGAAGGGATCGGTTAGATAATATTTTAACTTTTCCAACACACTAAGGGCATTATTTTTACTCCACTCGTCTTCAGCCTTAATCAGATTGTTTCCCTAGATATACTCTTAGACAATTAAAACTGAGTCATGTGTTATCATTAAAAACTATGTGGTTTTGTCTGAGACAATTTCATGGTTATGATTTGAAAGATATTTTTTTTAAACTGGGACTGAATCTCACTGAGTTTTAAACAGGATCACATTGGTTTATAACTAGGTCACAAGATCAAATTAATATTAGGCACATGTATTTTGTCTTGAACCATATCATGGCAATGATTTGTCGGATAATGTTCAAACTTGGACAGTAGTTTATCATTTATGAAGTCCCATTATATGTAGGTGGGCCACATGGGGTAGAATAGTAGAAAAAGCATGCCTGTATACCAAAGGAAATATATCTGATTCAATATTTATGAAACGTGATCAAATTAATTTACTTCATGAAATCATTGACTAATTTGAAACTTGGTCAGATGAGGTCAAAAACTAGGACAGAAGGTCAAATCTTTGAAAACTCATGTTCAGAAAACAATATTGCCATTGATTTGTAAGGCTTTGTTCAAACAATGGTCAGAATGTTCCCTTTGATGTTATCTTTGAAGAACCAAATAATCGCATTGTTTGATCAGGCTTTGTTCATGTGTATGTTGGAATTTTTCACCAACACTTAAGTTTGATATTATCGTCTTTGCCTGATCAGGCGGAGGCTATCAATTCAACGAATTTGCTTGTTTAGATTATCGTTAGAACATAAATATCTACTACAAGCGTCTGGTTTGCGTATAGTTACTTTTTCCAAACATATAAAGCACAAGGTGCCAATTCTTAGGATTACCAGGACACTTATTGTTATGCATATTGTTTTTATCCTCCAATTTTAGTTTATAAATGAATATAACAACACCTTTGTTTCATATGTAACTAGAATATTAAGGAACCGAGCCCTAAACACCCTTGTACAGTTGCTAAATCTCGGAACTGCCGAGCGAAAAATCGATACACAAACAGTATTCCATGTAAGTATGTCACTCTCTGAAGTTTTAGTTTTAGGTTTTCCTTAACTATTGATTTAGATATGTAAGTCATGATTAATATGATTGTATAATACTATTTTTAAATCACGCGGCTATAACTTATGTATTATTTTAGATTTGCTTTAATTGATTAATGTCGGGGCAAATGTGGGTTTGGGAGACTGCAAATAAGCCCGAACCCCAAAAGAGGTCCTACTTTTTCTACGTTTTCACTGGTCATACCATACAGTTACCGTTACACTAACTTATTACGATATTTTGATATGTTTTTAATGTTAACTGTGTAGTAGCGACATGTCTCTTGTTATGTATTTGTTAGTTCTTAAAACTTGAGTCTGTAAAGAGGGCCTTAAGACTACTGTGCTTGTCCTAAGCCCAAGTTTCTTGAATTCTATTTCGTTACATATAACTTATCATCCTAATGAAACCATTTTTGGTTTTGTATAATTTGTGTAATATTATTATATTGAAGGGTTCTGAGGCATTTAAAGAAAATTATCTGTATGATAATATCGATAAATTTTATTTTTTTTAAATCAAGTTTAAGTATGTAATTTGTCTACATTAAAAAAACTACTGGCCTTAAAATGCTTAAGACTTCATTAGAAATAGGGGCCTGAGTGTTCTATTGTTTTACTTTTAGACGACCACTCGCGAGTAAAACTTCGAGCGTCAGACAATGTTGGGGGATCTGACTATATAAATGCCAATTACATTCCGGTACGTGACGCCTGATTTCATATGGATTAATTACATTATATATTGGTATGTTTATGAAGTGAGGTTAAACTTATACTCGAAAGAATTTTCATATGACTGTAATTAATCATAGGGCTACACATCCCCACGCGAGTATATTGCCACCCAGGGTCCGATGCAGGCGACCTTCGACGATTTCTGGCAAATGGTGTGGGAGCAAAATGTGGACACGATTGTTATGCTGACGAAGCTTGTGGAAAACGGAAGAGTAACAAATTTACACAAAGTTGCCATATGATGTGTCAATGTGCTCATTTAAATCGAAAATAACGTATACCGACAGAGGCTAAAAATAATCACAACACATTAATTTGAATAAAGGACAGAAAACTGCTATTCAGTGGTTAATTTTACATAAATTCAGTACAATCACAGGAATTATTTTGTATACATGTTTCATTCAACAATGCTTAAACATATTTCGGTAAACAAAAATATTTTCTGCCCATTGGCTTATGTGATAAATTAAATTTCACAATAAGATAACGTTACACCACTTCAAACACATGGAAGAATTAAAAGGTAGCTACCTCAGTTTTCTTTAAAAACATACTATATTTATTTATTTAAATCAATTCTTTCTTTCTCGTTGATCATTAAGCAATAATCATTAAGTCATCCAATCTTTAAAAAATGAAAAAAACAACAGAAATATTAGTATTGTTTAAATTTTGGCGCCTTATTTGGCAATTCTCTTTCCACTCACACAAGCACTCATTATGTTATCACATTTACAATGCAAAAGAAGAGTATCACTAACTCATTATTTTTTTCTGTTTATAAAATCATCTGCCCTTTGCTGCTTTTAAAGCATAATCAAAACTACCATTCTAAGCACTTTTTTGTTATATGTATGAGCGTGGTGCCTTGACGTTTTAATGTTTGCATTAGTAAAATAGATCTAAATATTCGTGTTATTGCAGATCAAGTGTGGCAAGTACTGGCCGGATGTGAACAAGCCGGTGTATTACGGGGACCTGCTTGTCTCAGTGGTGTCAGAGTCCAACCTCTCCGACTACATGCTCAGAATCTTCGAAATCAAATTAGTGAGTTCTTGGATTCACCATTTGAAGAACTATGTTTCAGCTGTGATACGTTTGTTTTCGAACTTGATTTTTATAGGAGCCTCACAATAATTATGATTAACGACTTCTGTGAACGTTAAAAAAAAAAAAAAATATTTGGATGGACGTTTGCATGTTGCTAAATTTGTCTTGACTTGACCTGAATAAAGATATTTTAAATTCATTAGATATTCAGATGATGTCATTAAACAAGTAAATTTGATATAAACGTACTATATAAAGTACTACAAGCTACTAAAACAAAAACTGTACAATTGACCGATAAGTAAAAGAAGGAAGTTAATGCGCTTCTATGACCTTTAATGGCCTGACTTCGGGTCCGTAGCGGCACTCTAGGGGCATTTTGTTATTACACGGAATTAATTTAAACTTGAAATTAAAGAAAGTGTTTAATCGCGTATAGTTCTCCCATTTTTCCTAACCAACACCATCTTAATTGGTTTTATTGGGATGCTGTATAACCTGGTTTAGTTGAAAAATGCATCGATACAAGTTTTTGCCAGAAAGCACGAATGCCTTCGGTTGAGCAGCCTACAATTGTATCATTCGTTATTGAAATATGAACATTTAAATTATAATTGCAGTGCATATACGGTTGCTTTGTTTTCCCGCTTGTCAACAACGCGTTTGCTCTTCTTTCAGAACGGGGAACGGCGTTCTGTCTGTCAGTTTGCTTATCTGAAGTGGCCAGATATGGGCTGCCCTGAGTTTCCGGAAATGCTCCTGGAGTTTGTGGAGGCGGTGAAAGATCACAATAAGCGTCAACGTGGCACAAGGCACAGGGGGCCAATGGTTGTGCACTGCAGGTGGGCTGGGATTGTATATTAAAAGTGTCAATTTCCTGTTTATGCTTCTGAGGTGCATTTACCTGCACGATCTTTCTCAAAGATCATTACGTTCTTCAACCCTCAGTTCCGACATTATGCATGACTTCCCCAAAACATGATTCAGTGTATAGCTTATTTTGTTTTGTTGTTTTTTGTTCCAAATATTGCAGTTTTTTTTTAAATAATGATATTGCTTATGGCGATCATGTTTTTGGTACATCATCATTATTTAACCATTGTCACCTTCGAAAACAGTTTTTCATTGGTAAAATACAAGTGTAAAGTTGAAATATATATTCTAAAATTCAACATTCACATTTTTATTTAGAGTCATATTATTCCGATCTATAACTCTTAAATGTAGCGCTGGTGTAGGTCGGACGGGGACGTTTATCGTTGTGGACCACCTACTGCAGCACATACGTCACCATGACGACATAGACGTATACAAACTCGTGCTTGATATGAAGAACCATCGTTGCAACATGGTCCAAACTAAGGTGGGTTTACGTGATTAGTATGTCTATTCGCTTAGACCAATGCAACATGGTTTGATGTGGGCTAATGCATAGGCTTGTTTTGGGCCATACCTCTCTTGGTGAAGCAACTGGGGTAACGTGGTCCAAACTGAGTCGTGTAAGTTATGTGCTTGTTCTGTATATACTCTCCGTGGTGGAACTTTTGAGTTAACATGGTCCAAACTGAGGTGAGTGAACGAATGTGCTTGTTTTGTCTAAACCTTTCGTGGTGGAACAGAACGAATGTGCTTGTTTTGTCTAAACTTTTTGTGGTGGAACATCTGAGGCAACTTGGTCATAATTGAGGGGAGTGAACGAGTGTGCTTGTTTTGTCTAAACTTTTTGTGGTGGAACATCTGAGGCAACTTGGTCATAATTGAGGGGAGTGAACGAGTGTGCTTGTTTTGTCTAAACCTTTCGTGGTGGAACATCTGAGGCAACTTGGTCATAATTGAGGTGAGAGAACGAATGTGCTTGTTTTGTCTAAACTTTTCGTGGTGGAACATCTGAGGCATCTTGGTCATAATTGAGGGGAGTGAACGAATGTGCTTGTTTTGTCTAAACCTTTCGAGGTGGAACATCTGAGGCAACTTGGTCATAATTGAGGTGAGTGAACGAATGTGCTTGTTTTGTCTAAACCTTTCGAGGTGGAACATCTAAGGCAACTTGGTCATAATTGAGGTGAGAGAACGACTGTGCTTGTTTTGTCTAAACCTTTCGTGGTGGAACATCTGAGGCAACTTGGTCATAATTGAGGTGAGAGAACGAATGTGCTTGTTTTGTCTAAACCTTTCGAGGTGGAACATCTGAGGCAACTTGGTCATAATTGAGGTGAGTGAACGAATATTCTTGTTTTGTCTAAACCTTTCGTGGTGGAACATCTGAGGCATCTTGGTCATAATTGAGGTGAGTGAACGAATGTGCTTGTTTTGTCTAAACCTTTCGTGGTGGAACATCTGAGGCAACTTGGTCATAATTGAGGTGAGAGAACGAATGTGCTTGTTTTGTCTAAACCTTTCCAGGTGGAACATCTGAGGCATCTTGGTCATAATTGAGGTGAGTGAACGAATGTGCTTGTTTTGTCTAAACCTTTCGTGGTAGAACATCTGAGGCATCTTGGTCATAATTGAGGTGAGTGAACGAGTGTGCTTGTTTTGTCTAAACCTTTCGAGGTGGAACATCTGAGGCATCTTGGTCATAATTGAGGTGAGTGAACGAACGTGCTTGTTTTGTCTAAACCTTTCGAGGTGGAACATCTGAGGCATCTTGGTCATAATTGAGGTGAGTGAACGAATATTCTTGTTTTGTCTAAACCTTTCATGGTGGAACATCTGAGGCAACTTGGTCATAATTGAGGTGAGTGAACGAATGTGCTTGTTTTGTCTAAACCTTTCGAGGTGGAACATCTAAGGCAACTTGGTCATAATTGAGGTGAGAGAACGAATGTGCTTGTCTTGTCTAAACCTTTCGAGGTGGAACATCTGAAGCATCTTGGTCATAATTGAGGTGAGTGAACGAATATTCTTGTGTTGTCTAAACCTTTCGTGGTAGAACATCTGAGGCATCTTGGTCATAATTGAGGTGAGTGAACGAGTGTGCTTGTTTTGTCTAAACCTTTCGAGGTGGAACATCTGAGGCATCTTGGTCATAATTGAGGTGAGTGAACGAATGTGCTTGTTTTGTCTAAACCTTTCGTGGTGGAACATCTGAGGCATCTTGGTCATAATTGAGGTGAGTGAACGAATGTGCTTGTTTTGTCTAAACCTTTCGTGGTGGAACATCTGAGGCATCTTGGTCATAATTGAGGGGAGTGAACGAATGTGCTTGTTTTGTCTAAACCTTTCGTGGTGGAACATCTGAGGCAACTTGGTCATAATTGAAGTGAGAGAACGAATGTGCTTGTTTTGTCAAAACCTTTCGTGGTGGAACATCTGAGGCAACTTGGTCATAATTGAGGTGAGAGAACGAATGTGCTTGTTTTGTCTAAACCTTTCGTGGTGGAACATCTGAGGCAACTTGGTCATAATTGAGGTGAGTGAACGAATGTGCTTGTTTTGTCTAAACCTTTCGTGGTGGAACATCTGAGGCAACTTGGTCATAATTGAGGTGAGAGAACGAATGTGCTTGTTTTGTCTAAACCTTTCGTGGTGGAACATCTGAGGCAACTTGGTCATAATTGAGGTGAGAGAACGAATGTGCTTGTTTTGTCAAAACCTTTCGTGGTGGAACATCTGAGGCATCTTGGTCATAATTGAGGTGAGAGAACGAATGTGCTTGTTTTGTCTAAACCTTTCGTGGTGAAACATCTGAGGCAACTTGGTCATAATTGAGGTGAGAGAACGAATGTGCTTGTTTTGTCTAAACCTTTCGAGGTGGAACATCTGAGGCATCTTGGTCATAATTGAGGTGAGTGAACGAATATTCTTGTTTTGTCTAAACCTTTCGTGGTGAAACATCTGAGGCAACTTGGTCATAATTGAGGTGAGTGAACGAATATTCTTGTTTTGTCTAAACCTTTCGTGGTGGAACATCTGAGGCATCTTGGTCATAATTGAGGTGAGTGAACGAATATGCTTGTTTTGTCTAAACCTTTAGTGGTGGAACATCTGAGGCAACTTGGTCATAATTGAGGTGAGAGAACGAATGTGCTTGTTTTGTCTAAAACTTTCGTGGTGGAACATCTGAGGCAACTTGGTCATAATTGAGGTGAGTGAACGAATGTGCTTGTTTTGTCTAAACCTTTCGTGGTGGAACATCTGAGGCATCTTGGTCATAATTGAGGTGAGTGAACGAATGTGCTTGTTTTGTCTAAACCTTTCGTGGTGGAACATCTGAGGCATCTTGGTCATAATTGAGGTGAGTGAACGAATGTGCTTGTTTTGTCTAAACCTTTCGTGGTGGAACATCTGAGGCATCTTGGTCATAATTGATGTGAGTGAACGAATATTCTTGTTTTGTCTAAACCTTTCGTGGTGGAACATCTGAGGCATCTTGGTCATAATTGAGGTGAGTGAACGAATGTGCTTGTTTTGTCTAAACCTTTCGTGGTGGAACATCTGAGGCAACTTGGTCATAACTGAGGTGAGTGAACGAATGTGCTTTTTTTGTCTAAACCTTTCGTGGTGGAACATCTGAGGCATCTTGGTCATAATTGAGGTGAGTGAACAAATGTGCTTGTTTTGTCAAAACCTTTCGTGGTGGAACATCTGAGGCAACTTGGTCATAATTGAGGTGAGAGAACGAATGTGCATGTTTTGTCTAAACCTTTCGAGGTGGAACATCTGAGGCATCTTGGTCATAATTGAGGTGAGTGAACGAATGTGCTTGTTTTGTCTAAATCTTTCGAGGTGGAACATCTGAGGCAACTTGGTCATAATTGAGGTGAGTGAACGAATGTGCTTGTTTTGTCTAAACCTTTCGTGGTGGAACATCTGAGGCAACTTGGTCATAATTGAGGTGAGAGAACGAATGTGCTTGTTTTGTCTAAACCTTTCGTGGTGGAACATCTGAGGCATCTTGGTCATAATTGAGGTGAGTGAACGAGTGTGCTTGTTTTGTCTAAACCTTTCGTGGTGGAACATCTGAGGCAACTTGGTCATAATTGAGGTGAGAGAACGAATGTGCTTGTTTTGTCAAAACCTTTCGTGGTGGAACATCTGAGGCAACTTGGTCATAATTGAGGTGAGAGAACGAATGTGCTTGTTTTGTCAAAACCTTTCGTGGTGGAACATCTGAGGCAACTTGGTCATTATTGAGGTGAGTGAACGAATGTGCTTGTTTTGTCTAAACCTTTCGTGGTGGAACATCTAAGGCATCTTGGTCATAATTGAGGTGAGTGAACGAATGTGCTTGTTTTGTCTAAACCTTTCGTGGTGGAACATCTGAGGCAACTTGGTCATAATTGAGGTGAGTGAACGAATGTGCTTGTTTTGTCAAAACCTTTCGTGGTGGAACATCTGAGGCAACTTGGTCATAATTGAGGTGAGTGAACGAATGTGCTTGTTTTGTCAAAACCTTTCGTGGTGGAACATCTTAGGCAACTTGGTCATAATTGAGGTGAGAGAACGAATGTGCTTGTTTTGTCTAAACCTTTCGAGGTGGAACATCTGAGGCATCTTGGTCATAATTGAGGTGAGTGAACGAATGTGCTTGTTTTGTCTAAACTTTTCGTGGTGGAACATCTGAGGCATCTTGGTCATAATTGAGGTGAGTGAACGAATGTGCTTGTTTTGTCTAAACCTTTCGTGGTGGAACATCTGAGGCAACTTGGTCATAATTGAGGTGAGAGAACGAATGTGCTTGTTTTGTCAAAACCTTTCGTGGTGGAACATCTGAGGCAACTTGGTCATAATTGAGGTGAGAGAACGAATGTGCTTGTTTTGTCTAAACCTTTCGAGGTGGAACATCTGAGGCAACTTGGTCATAATTGAGGTGAGTGAACGAATGTGCTTGTTTTGTCTAAACCTTTCGAGGTGGAACATCTGAGGCATATTGGTCATAATTGAGGTGAGTGAACGAGTGTGCTTGTTTTGTCTAAACCTTTCGTGGTGGAACATCTGAGGCAACTTGGTCATAATTGAGGTGAGAGAACGAGTGTGCTTGTTTTGTCTAAACCTTTCGTGGTGGAACATCTGAGGCATCTTGGTCATAATTGAGGTGAGTGAACGAGTGTGCTTGTTTTGTCTAAACCTTTCGTGGTGGAACATCTGAGGCATCTTGGTCATAATTGAGGTGAGTGAACGAATATTCTTGTTTTGTCTAAACCTTTTGTGGTGGAACATCTGAGGCAACTTGGTCATAATTGAGGTGAGTGAACGAATATTCTTGTTTTGTCTAAACCTTTCGTGGTGGAACATCTGAGGCATCTTGGTCATAATTGAGGTGAGTGAACGAATGTGCTTGTTTTGTCTAAACTTTTTGTGGTGGAACATCTGAGGCAACTTGGTCATAATTGAGGTGAGAGAACGAATGTGCTTGTTTTGTCTAAACCTTTCGTGGTGGAACATCTGAGGCATCTTGGTCATAATTGAGGTGAGAGAACGAATGTGCTTGTTTTGTCTAAACCTTTCGTGGTGGAACATCTGAGGCATCTTGGTCATAATTGAGGTGAGTGAACGAGTGTGCTTGTTTTGTCTAAACCTTTCGTGGTGGAACATCTGAGGCATCTTGGTCATAATTGAGGTGAGTGAACGAATATTCTTGTTTTGTCTAAACCTTTCGTGGTGGAACATCTGAGGCAACTTGGTCATAATTGAGGTGAGTGAACGAGTGTGCTTGTTTTGTCTAAACCTTTCGTGGTGGAACATCTGAGGCATCTTGGTCATAATTGAGGTGAGTGAACGAATGTGCTTGTTTTGTCTAAACCTTTCGTGGTGGAACATCTGAGGCAACTTGGTCATAATTGAGGTGAGTGAACGAATGTGCTTGTTTTGTCTAAACCTTTCGTGGTGGAACATCTGAGGCAACTTGGTCATAATTGAGGTGAGAGAACGAGTGTGCTTGTTTTGTCTAAACCTTTCGTGGTGGAACATCTGAGGCAACTTGGTCATAATTGAGGTGAGAGAACGAGTGTGCTTGTTTTGTCTAAACCTTTCGTGGTGGAACATCTGAGGCAACTTGGTCATAATTGAGGTGAGTGAACGAATGTGCTTGTTTTGTCTAAACCTTTCGTGGTGGAACATCTGAGGCAACTTGGTCATATTTGAGGTGAGTGAACGAATGTGCTTGTTTTGTCTAAACCTTTCGTGGTGGAACATCTGAGGCAACTTGGTCATAATTGAGGTGAGTGAACGAGTGTGCTTGTTTTTTTCTAAACCTTTCGTTGTGGAACATCTGAGGCATCTTGGTCATAATTGAGGTGAGAGAACGAATGTGCTTGTTTTGTCTAAACCTTTCGTGGTGGAACATCTGAGGCAACTTGGTCATAATTGAGGTGAGTGAACGAATATTCTTGTTTTGTCTAAACCTTTCGTGGTGGAACATCTGAGGCATCTTGGTCATAATTGAGGTGAGAGAACGAATGTGCTTGTTTTGTCTAAACCTTTCGTGGTGGAACATCTGAGGCATCTTGGTCATAATTGAGGTGAGTGAACGAATGTGCTTGTTTTGTCTAAACCTTTCGTGGTGGAACATCTGAGGCATCTTGGTCATAACTGAGGTGAGTGAACGAATGTGCTTGTTTTGTCTAAACCTTTCGTGGTGGAACATCTGAGGCAACTTGGTCATAATTGAGGGAAGTGAACGAATGTGCTTGTTTTGTCTAAACCTTTCGTGGTGGAACATCTGAGGCAACTTGGTCATAATTGAGGTGAGAGAACGAATGTGCTTGTTTTGTCTAAACCTTTCGTGGTGGAACATCTGAGGCAACTTGGTCATAATTGAGGTGAGTGAACGAATGTGCTTGTTTTGTCTAAACCTTTCGAGGTGGAACATCTGAGGCAACTTGGTCATAATTGAGGTGAGTGAACGAATGTGCTTGTTTTGTCTAAACCTTTCGAGGTGGAACATCTGAGGCAACTTGGTCATAATTGAGGTTAGTGAACGAATATTCTTGTTTTGTCTAAACCTTTCGTGGTGGAACATCTGAGGCAACTTGGTCATAATTGAGGTGAGTGAACGAATGTGCTTGTTTTGTCTAAACCTTTCGTGGTGGAACATCTGAGGCAACTTGGTCATAATTGAGGTGAGTGAACGAGTGTGCTTGTTTTGTCTAAACTTTTTGTGGTGGAACATCTGAGGCAACTTGGTCAAGGCTGAGGTAAGTGAACGAATGTGATTGTTCTGTCCAAACTATTAGTGGTGGAACATCTGAGACAACTTGGTCAAGGCTGAGGTAAGTGAACGAATGTGATTGTTTTGTCTAAACTTTTAGTGGTGGAACATCTGAGGCAACTTGGTCAAGGCTGAGGTAAGTGAACGAATGTGATTGTTCTGTCTAAACTATTAGTGGTGGAACATCTGTGGCAACCTGATCCAAACTGAGGTGAGTGAACGAATGTGATTGTTTTGTCTAAACTTTTTGTGGTGGAACATCTGAGGCAACTTGGTCAAGGCTGAGGTAAGTGAACGAATGTGATTGTTTTGTCTAAACTTTTAGTGGTGGAACATCTGTGGCAACTTGGTCAAGGCTGAGGTAAGTGAACGAATGTGATTGTTTTGTCTAAACTATTATTGGTGGAACATCTGTGGCAACTTGATCCAAACTGAGGTGAGTGAACGAATGTGATTGTTTTGTCTAAACTTTTAGTGGTGGAACATCTGTGGCAACTTGATCAAAGCTGAGGTAAGTGAAGGTTTGTGTTATTTAGTCACCACTTCCTGTGCGTATTCAAGCTCAAGTTACATATGAGGAACCTAAGGTGCAGTTTACATGGTCCAGACTTTGTAAACGTCAAATTAAGCTATGGATGTGCAATTAATTTGAATGCCCATTATTAAAATGTGTTTCCAGTTTATTGTACGTGACTGTTAGGGTTATTTTAAATGAGACCAATATCTTACAATGCTAAATTTTATATCCAGGACCAGTTCATCTTTATCCACGAGTGTCTGAATGCTTGTATAACCTCGGATAGAAATTATGAAGATGCGGATGAACGTAAGTTAACCACTTTAAGTTACACACATTGCACGCATGTACGAGATACTGCTTATATCGTGTTGAGTGATGTCTTGTTGATTAAGGTTTTGGGACAGTTGGGCTGGATTTAAAATATCTATGTAGAACAAAGCAAATATGTCGCAATCTTGCGCTGTCCATATGTTTGGTATGGCTCACAAATTGTTTGAACTATTCGAATATGTCGAGGCGTATTCACGATGCCTTTCATGAGTATTTTGACAATTCGTTTGACATACCCCGATAATGACGTATGTTACGACATTCGACGATCGGAATCTATCTCTTCGGTATGACACAGCGATGCTGCGAACCCACGAACGTCTGTTTACATTGCTGATACATTAATGTCTCAAGCATCGCAACAGAAAGCGAAGAAAACATTTGCTGATCCCTAGCTTATCGTAGATAATTTTCTTCGATTTTACTAAAACAGTGAAAAAATGATTCAGTGAATCGTGTTCAATCGTCTTTGGTCGCCTGTTAGCAGCTTATAATGCCATGAAGTTTAACAAAAGCAAGCATAAATTATCTTAAATTAACTTTTTATCTTTCTATTCAGTCAATCATCAGCTGTCACACGAATGTTTTATGTTATTTTAATACACTCGTTTCCAAAAAAATGTCTTAAACAATTTGCCATTGATAATATTTATACTTGGAATAAACTTACCTACGACATGCTTATCGTGGGTCTGTCTGCGCATGATTACATTGATTTCTACTTTTGTACAAATGCACCCAATTAAACGTAGTCTGTGAAATAGGGAAAATGTCCTCCTGTTTAGGCTAGCACTTCTACCGTTTTAGCGGTACCAACTTGGGTCACTCTGGCTAAAAGGTTCAGTAAAACCACTGCGCATGCACTTGAAAAATCTACTCGATTATTATGACCTAATTAGATAGTGTGTAGGCCGCGTTATGAAGCTGCGCTGTTTTGTTTTTTTACCGTTTAGGAAAGCCAAAGTATGAAATAGTCCAGTTGAAACCCTGGTGTATTTTTTGTGGTTATATTGATATAACGGAGATATGTTCGTTAATTTGATACTCCACCGACAGGTTCGGAACTAAAGTTGTGCCAGTTGTATTAACCCCACTCAGAAATCCTCGGCCATTTTTATCGTAAACAACCTCGAATGTATATCGACGGTATACATACTCAGAACTCGGTATGTTTATGACCGCTGCAAGTAGATCGCGTAGTAATTTAAGTTAGCGGTTAAACTTAATGACGTAAGTTTTGGGAATCTTAATTATGTTCGCAATTATACTTCACTGGCAATCAATTTAAACCTAGATCAATCAAGCTAAAACACTTCATTCAATTAATGATTTAAATCTAAATTTTACGAACTACTTCTGCTGATTTACCGGCATACATCCGGGGTTGTTTTCGATAAAAATGGCCGAGGAGTTCCGAATGTTATTTACCAGAGTAACGAGAGAGAAAGGTGTTCGTCAAGGTTTTCTTGACAGTTGATGATATGCGAAACATTTACACGTAACTTTTTGTTTTATATAAGTACTCAGCAGAGATGAGACACTTTCGTGCGTGCTGCCTTTAAAGTTATAAAACATATTTGATTGATATGGCTAACACATTAATTGTTTGTTTTTTTAAATGGTTTGTATTGTTTGTCTATTCAGATATGTACGAACAACTCACGAATATCGGGAGGCGATATCTACGATATTAGATGTCATGATTAGAAAACTGGGCAACACCAATGATAGCATCTTGGAATTTTAACATGTATAAATCATACACTTTTCATTCTACGGCGACATGTCTGTTTACAGTTTCATATATATCGACATTTAAAACTCATCTTGTATAACCAGAAAGTTATGGATGCAAAATTCTCCTAAATGTGTCAGGCATTATTAAACAGTCTTATACTTCCTTCGTTCAATGACATTTATCTGATATAAACACTTTTTCTGATATGATTGTCATGTTCATTTTTTTTCTAACTATTTACTTACTTTTGTGTTCATTCTTTTTGTATGTAAATTGTGTGATTTTCTGTAAGGATCTGAGTTAAATTCAATGACGCTGTCTACACCTTGCTTATGTAAGGATAGAGACAAATCAACAAGCATACAAGACGCTTTTTGATACGAGAGGCCAATTTAGTTGCACCAAATGTAATCAACAAGAAGTGTGAACGCGTCTATGTATGGTTTGTCGTATACGCAAGCAATGTCAAGCGGAAATATAGTAATTCAGAAAAATCAACATTCATATATCATCTTTGTCTTTGCTAATTGTTACCTTTTGTAAATTAAGAAAGACTGTGCATGTTTTTCTGTTCTGTTCTGTTTTGTTCTATTTCAAACCTTTCTTCTTAATGTGATTACTTGATGTTTTTTATAATACATAAATATGTCAATGATGTCTGTAAATATAAATATTTATGAAATAAAGTATTCTCTTGCATTAAAATGATGTTCATTCAACTGACAAGCTCTTTCTATTTGAATTGTAATTTTCATTACGACAATCTACTTGGCATTGGTATAAGCAAGCATTACTTTGAGCAGGCTTTCAAAATTGTATTAGAAAGAGGATGTTGTTGAGCGGGCGTTTGGGTGTCTGCCTGGTGGTTTACGTTCAATAACCTTAGTTAGTACATATTTAGCGATGAAAAATGGTATGTAGCTTGCTCACGTGGATTTTGAATGCATTTGACGCACGTGGGGTCAAGGTCGCTGTAATTTAACCTTTAAAAGAGGTCTCCACTCAATTACTTTAGTTAGAAATGATATATATTAATAAAACTAGGTGTTTAGCAAGCTCACGTGGAGACATACATTTGTATTGCATTCTGGGTATTTGGTCAAGGTCAAGATCGTTGTTACTAAAAATCGAAAATCAGTTTTTGCTTAATGACTCAATTAACGAATGATGAGAAGTTGTGCAACTTGGTTGGAAGCAAGCTCAGGCTGAGACGTACCTCACTTTTACAATCGGAATATCATCATCAGATGATTTTAAACTTGTTTTGAGGAAACCTACGTTAGGATTGCATTTTGGGCGAGATGGATCAAGGTCAAGGGCATTTCTCTAAACAAACCTTTTAGTTTCAACAATTTCAGCGAAAATTGATATATAGTATGAGAGAAAAGTCAACTAACAAGCTGATGGCAAGGTTTCTGCTTCATTGACCTTAGTTGTCTTAGTTGTGTTCTGATAATACAACCAAACAACCTGGTTTCGTCGCAATGCGACTTTTCTTGTCTTTATAATATTGTTTTCTGTTTTTGTACTTCACCAAGACAATTAAAGCCAATTAAGGTGTAAACGTAACTATTTCAAATGCACCATTTATTACTTAGCTTAAACGCGTTTCAGAAAACAGGTTTACAGTTCCCGTATTTGAGTTTTAACATTAAAACAGGTATACAGTTCCCGTATGTGAGTGTCAACATAAAATAAATGTATACATTTCCCGTATGTGAGTGTCAACATTAAAACGTGTGTACAGTTCCCGTTTGTGAGTGTCAACATTATAACATGTATACAGTTCCCGTATGCGAGTGTCAATATTATAACATGTAAACTGTTCCCGTATATGAGTGTAAACATTAAAACATGTATACAGTTCCCGTATGTGAGTGTAAACATTACAACATGTCTACAGTTCATGTGTACAGTTCCCGTACGTGAGTGTCAACATTACAACATGTATACAGTTCCCGTCTGTGAGTGTCAACATTAAAACATGTATACAGTTCCCATCTGTGAGTGTCAACATAACAACATGTATACAGTTCCCATCTGTGAGTGTCAACATAACAACATGTAAACAGTTCCCATCTACATAACAACATGTATACAGTTCCCGTCTGTGAGTGTCAACATTAAAACATGTATACAGTTCCCATCTGTGATGTCAACATAACAACATGTATACAGTTCCCATCTGTGAGTGTCAACATAACAACATGTAAACAGTTCCCATCTACATAACAACATGTATACAGTTCCCGTACGTGAGTGTCAACATAACAACATTTGTACAGTTGCCGTATGTGAGTGTCAACATTACAATATGTATACAGTTCCCGCATGTGAGTGTCAACATTAAAACATGTAAACAGTTCCCGTATGTGAGTGTCAACATTACAACATGTAAACAGTTCCCGTATGTGAGTGACAACATTACAACATGTAAACAGTTCCTGTATGTGAGTGTCAACATTACAACATGTATACACTTCCCGTATGTGAGTGACAACATTACAACGTGTATACAGTTCCCGTATGTAAGTGTTATCATTGAAACATAAATTATACAGTTACCGTCTGTGAGTTTCAACAATAAAACATGTATACAGTTCCCGTACGTGAGTGTCAACATTAAAACATGTATACAGTTCCCGTATGTGAGTGGCAACATTGAAACATATTAACATTCCCGTATGTGAAATTCAACATTAAAACATGTGGATAGTTTCCATATCCTTGTGTCAACATTAAAACATGGTATGTGAATGTCAATACAAAAAGCACTAAGTATATTAGACTGATAGCTTATATTTAATCGTCTCCAAATGCGGTAGCGCTTTATCGCAACGGGCAGCGCTGAAAGGAACTAGAACAAGGCCATTTTAGTCCAGCTGTGCTTGAGTTAGCTTATCAATTATATTCACTTGTGGTGTAGACATTCAACAGTAAGTACTTTAATAAATGAACAGCGAATTATTTTAACTCATTCAAGGTTTATATATACAATTCATCATTTGTTGGGAAATAATGATAATAAGTAAGATACTCAACAAATGATCATGCTCTCTTGAAGTTCTCAAGGAAAACCACAGGAACGGTTGTTCATTGTACAGCTTGAAGTTTTGTAAAACTGTTATGTCGTATCCCAAATTGTCTTTCGATTACATAATGCACTCGTAAAGCACTATAATGAGGTACATAACGTTAGAATATGAGAAATGATGCGTGCTATTTTAGTAATGTATCTCAAATTTCTATTAGCGAAAACAGCTGCGTCATATACACAAAATATTGCTGTCGTTTTTTACTAATATACTTTACGAGGCAGGACTCTCCGACAAATCGATACATCAATTTTTATTATTTGTATATGGTGCACAAAAGTCAATATTTCGTTGTGTACTGCTCATATAACAATTGCACGACGTTTTTTGTACATAAATGTAACTTTTTAGTCGACATGTCTGGCATGTCGTTGTCTTGCATCACGCTGGTTACCATAGCGATGGTGCTAGGGAATACCAAAGGTCAGGAGTTGTTCCGGAATCCAGGATTTGAGGATGCTGACTTGTCGGCTTACGATCACGCGGGCGGGTTTAAAATGGACAGGATCGGCGCTGAATGTCATACTGGTGGACACTGCGTACATTTATATAACAGGTAAATCCTACTTATTAACCAGATTTTAAAAATGTGATATTCTTTGAAATTCGGAGTCCAGCTATTTAAATTGCTACAAATTGCTATTTAAAGAATGGAAAAATATAACGTAAGTAAATTAAATCCTCATACTATAACGTCATTGATATACGTGAAATACAACATCGCCAAATAGACAAATGTGAAAGAAAACACCGTCATGGACTGATGTGAAAAAAGACAACATCGCCATGGACAAATGTGAAAGAAAACACCGTCATGGACTGATGTGAAAAAAGACAACATCGCCATGGACAAATGTGAAAGAAAACACCGTCATGGACTGATGTGAAAAAAGACAACATCGCCATGGACAAATGTGAAAGAAAACACCGTCATGGACTGATGTGAAAAAAGACAACATCGCCATGGACAAATGTGAAAGAAAACACCGTCATGGACTGATGTGAAAAAAGACAACATCGCCATGGACAAATGTGAAAGAAAACACCGTCATGGACTGATGTGAAAAAAGACAACATCGCCATGGACAAATGTGAAAGAAAACACCGTCATGGACTGATGTGAAAAAAGACAACATCGCCATGGACAAATGTGAAAGAAAACACCGTCATGGACTGATGTGAAAAAAGACAACATCGCCATGGACAAATGTGAAAGAAAACACCGTCATGGACTGATGTGAAAAAAGACAACATCGCCATGGACAAATGTGAAAGAAAACACCGTCATGGACTGATGTGAAAAAGACAACATCGCCATGGACAAATGTGAAAGAAAACACCGTCATGGACTGATGTGAAAAAAGACAACATCGCCATGGACAAATGTGAAAGAAAATACCGTCATGGACTGATGTGAAGAAGACAACATCGCCAAATGGACAAATGTGAAAGAAAACACCGTCATGGACTGATGTGAAAAAAGACAACATCGCCATGGACAAATGTGAAAGAAAACATCATCATGGACAGATGTGAAAAAGACAACATCGCCATGGACAAATGTAAAAGACAACATCACAATGGACAAATGTGGAAGAAAACATCGTCATGGACAAATGTGAAAGACATTATCGCCATGTACAGATGTGAACGAAAACATCGCCATGGACTGATGTGAAATTCGAAAACGCCATAGACAGATGTAAAATACGACAACGTCAAGAACAGATGTAAAACACGAAAACGCCATGGACAGATGTGAAAGACAACAACGCCATAAACATATGTGAAAGACGACAAGCCATAGACAGATGTGAACTACGATAACGCCATAGTCAGATGTGAAATACGAAACCGCCATGGACAGATGTGAAAGACAACATCGCCATGGACAGATGTGAAAGACGACAACGCCCTAGACATATGTGTAATACGACAACGCCATGGACAGATGTAAAAGACGACAACGTCATGGACAGAAGTGAAAGACGACAACGCTATGGTCAGATGTGAAAGACGACAACGCCATAGAAAGATGTGAAAGACAACATTGCCATAGACAGATGTGAAATACGACATCGCCATAGAAAGATGTGAAATACGACAACGCCCTAGACATATGTGAAAGACGACAACGCCATAGACATATGTAAAAGACGACAACGTCATGGACAGATGTGAAAGACGACAACGCTATGGTCAGATGAGAAAGATGACAACGCCATAGACAGATGTGAAAGACAACATTGCCATAGACAGATGTGAAATACGACATCGCCATAGAAAGATGTGAAATACGACAACGCCCTAGACATATGTGAAAGACAACAACGCCATGGACAGATGTGAAAGACGACAACGCCCTAGACATATGTGTAATACGACAACGCCCTGGACAGATGTAAAAGACGACAACGTCATGGACAGAAGTGAAAGACGACAACGCTATGGTCAGATGTGAAAGACGACAACGCCATAGAAAGATGTGAAAGACAACATTGCCATAGACAGATGTGAAATACGACATCGCCATAGAAAGATGTGAAATACGACAACGCCCTAGACATATGTGAAAGACGACAACGCCATAGACATATGTAAAAGACGACAACGTCATGGACAGATGTGAAAGACGACAACGCTATGGTCAGATGAGAAAGACGACAACGCCATAGACAGATGTGAAAGACAACATCGCCATAGACAGATGTGAAATACGACATCGCCATAGAAAGATGTGAAATACGACAACGCCCTAGACATATGTGAAAGACAACAACGCCATGGACAGATGTGAAAGACGATACCGCCATGGACAGATGTGAAAGACGACAACGCCATAGACAGATGTGAAATACGACAACGCCATGGACATATGTGAAATACGACAACGCCATGGACGGATGTGAAAGACAACAATGCCATAGACATATGTGAAAGACGACAAAGCCATGGACAGATGTGAAATACGACAACGCCATGGACATATGTGAAATACGACAACGCCATGAACGGATGTGAAAGACAACAATGCCATAGACAGATGTGAAAGACAACATCGCCATGGACAGATGTGAAAGACAACAATCCCATAGACATATGTGAAAGACGACAACGTCATAGACAGATGTGAAAGACAGCATCGCCATGGACATATGTGTAATACGACAACGCCATGGACAGATGTAAAAGACGACAACGCTATGGTCTGATGTGAAAGACAACATCGCCATAGACGGATGTGAAAGACAACAACGCCATGGACAGATGTGAAAAAATGTGAAAGACGACAACGTCATAGACAGATGTGAAAGACAACATCGCCATGGACAGATGTGAAAGACGACAACGCCATGGACAGATGTGAAAGAATGTGAAAGACGACAACGTCATAGACAGATGTGAAAGACAACATCGCCATGGACAGATGTGAAAGACGACAACGCCATGGACAGATGTGAAAGACAACAACGCCATGGACAGATGTGAAAGACGACAACGCCATAGACAGATGTGAAAGACAACATTGCCATAGACAGATGTGAAGGACAACAACGCCATGGACATATGTGAAAGACAACAATGCTATTGACAGATGTGAAAGACAACAACGCCATGGACAGATGTGAAAGACAACATCGCCATGGACGGATGTGAAAGACAACAACGCCATGGACAGATGTGAAAGACAACAACGCCATGGACAGATGTGAAAGACAACAAGCCATGGACAGATGTGAAAGACAACATCGCCATGGACTGATGTGAAAGACAACAACGCCATGGACAGATGTGAAAGAAAACATCGCCATGGACGGATGTGAAAGACGACAACGCCATGGACAGATGTGAAAGACAACATCGCCATGGACGGATGTGAAAGACAAAAACGCCATGGACAGATGTGAAAGACAACAACGCCATGGACAGATGTGAAAGACAACAACGCCATGGACAGATGTGAAAGACAACATCGTCATGGACGGATGTGAAAGACGACAACGCCATGGATAGATGTGAAAGACAGCAACGCCATGGACGGATATGAAAGACAACATCGCCATGGACAGATGTCAAAGACAACATTGCCATAGACAGATGTGAAATACAACATCGCCAAAGACAGATGTGAAGGGCAACATTGCCATAGACAGATGTGAAAGACAACATCGCCATAAACAGATGTGAAAGACAACAACGCCATGGAGAGATGTGAAAGACAACAACGTCATAGACAGATGTGAAAGACAACATCGCCATGGACAGATGTGAAAGACAACAATGCCATGGAAAGATCTGAAAAACGACAACGCTATGGACAGATGTGAAATACGACAATGCCATAGAAAGATGTGAAAAACGTCAACGCCATGGACATATATGAAAGACGACAGCGCCATGGACATAAGAGTATGTGAAAGTCAACAACGTCATAGACGGATGTGAAAGACAACAGCGCCATAGAAAGATGTGAAATACGAAAACGCCATAGACATTTTTGAAAAACGCCAACGACATGGACAGATGTGAAAGACAACATTGCCATAGACAGATGTGAAATACGACAACGCCATGGTCAGATGTAAAATACGACAACGCCATAGACAGATGTGAAATACGACAACGCCATGGTCAGATGTAAAATACGACAATGCCATGGACAGATGTGAAAGACAACAACGCCATGGACAGATATGAAAGACAACATCGTCATGGACGGATGTGAAAGACGACAACGCCATGGAGAGATGTGAAAGACAACAACGTCATAGACGGATGTGAAAGACAACAGCGCCATAGAAAGATGTAAAATACGACAACGCCATAGACATTTGTGAAAAACGCCAACGACATGGACAGATGTGAAAGACAACATTGCCATAGACAGATGTAAAATACGACAACGCCATGGACATATATGAAAGACAAAAACGCCATGGACAGATGTGAAAGACGACAACGCCAAGGTCAGATGTGAAAGACAACAACGCCATAGACAGATGTGAAAGACAACAATGCCATAGACATATGTGAAAGACAACAATGCCATAGACGGATGTGAAAGACAACAACGCCATAGACAGATGTGAAATACGACAATGCCATGGACATATGTGAAAGACAACAACGCCATAGACAGATGTGAAAGACAACATCGCCATAGACAGATGTGAAAGACAACAACGACATAGACAGATGTGAAAGACAACAATGCCATAGAAAGATGTGAAAGACAACAACGCCATAGACAGATGTGAAATACGACAATGCCATGGACATATGTGAAAGACAACAACGCCATAGACAGATGTGAAAGACAACATTGCCATAGAAAGATGTGAAAGACAACAACGACATAGACAGATGTGAAAGACAACATTGCCATAGACAGATGTGAAAGACAACAACGCAATAGACAGATGTGAAATACGACAACGCCATGGACATACGAGTATGTGAAAGTGAACAACGTCATAGACAGATGTGAAAGACAACGACGCCATAGAAAGAAGTGAAATATGACAACGCCATAGACATTTGTGAAAAACGCCAACGCCATAGACAGATGTGAAAGACAACATTGCCATAGACAGATGTGAAAGACAACAGCGCCATGGACTGATGTGAAAAACAAATACCCCATAGACAGATGTGAAAAACAACAACGCCATGGAAAGATGTGAAAGACAACAACGTCATGGACAGATGTGAAATACGACAATGGCATAGACAGATGTTAAAGACAGCATCGCAATAGACAGATGTGAAATTCAACAAAGCCATGGACAGATGTGAAAGACAACAACCCCATGGACGGATGTGAAAGACAACATCGCCATGGACAGATTTGAAAGACAACAACGCCATAGACAGATGTAAAATTCAACAAAGCCATGGACAGATGTGAAAGACAGCAACGCCATGGACGGATGTGAAAGACAGCATCGCCATGAACAGGTGTGAAAGACAACATTGCCATGGACAGATGTGAAAGACAACAAAGCCATAGACAGATGTGAAAGACAACATCGCCATAGACAGATGTGAAAGACAACATCGCCATGGACA
This sequence comes from Mya arenaria, assembly GCF_026914265.1. NCBI lineage: Eukaryota > Metazoa > Mollusca > Bivalvia > Myida > Myidae > Mya > Mya arenaria. The sequence continues at coordinate 69,795,494 of NC_069127.1, read as the reverse complement.
GATGTGAAATTCAACAAAGCCATGGACAGATGTGAAAGACAACATCGCCATGGACATACGTAAAAGGCAAAAGGGCCATGAACAAATGTTGACGACAAAATTGCCATGGACTGATCTGAGAGAGAACAACGCCATGGACAGATGTGAAAGAGTAAACGCCATCGACGAAGTTAAAGACAGTTACGCCATGGACATGTGGATGACAACAACACCAAGGAGAGGTGTGAAAGTCTACATTACCATGGACAGATGAGAAAAACCCCAACACCAAGGAGAGATGTGAAAGGCAAAAACGCAATGGACAATTGAGGAAGACAACAAAAGCATGGTCAAGTTCGAAAGACATCAACATTATAGACAGATGTGAAATACAAAAAAACCGCCATGCATGGATGTGAAAGGCAAAACTGCCATGGGCATATGTGACAGAAAACAAAGCCATGGACAGATTTGAACGGCATGGACAGATGTGATAGACAGCAACGCAATGGGTAGATGTGAAAGACGACATCGCAATGGGCAGATGTGGAAGACGGATAAGTAGTATGTATAAGTACGGCATGAAAATAATGAGAAACGGGGAGCAAAATAAAACTACAGGACGCGGATAGATAAAAACGGTTAAGTACGGCATATTTCGTTGAATTACGTTTTACTGTGGCTGGAAACCTGCCAAGTGCGTGGACGGGTGAAATACATTGAACTACGTTTAAGTATGGGAAGCCTCGGATAACTACGATCAACTATGGATCAATACGTATGACTACGTAAAGTTACGTTTCAGTACGGATAACTACGTTTATATACGTTTAACTACCGATAAATAGGTTTCATTCAAGTGGGCCGAAAGTCAAATGGCAAAGGATTGCTCCAATGTGTGTGCATGTTCAAATATTGGGGAAATATGCAAGTTTGGGATAAGTCTAGAATACGTTTTGACCAAGTGATGGTTTGGATTGATACGGGTAACTACGTTGAGGTACGACTTAGGTACGGATCGATACGTTTTATCCGTGGTTAAACGTTGTTATCCGCGCCGCGTGTGTGACGATTCGTATGTTAATATTCGATACTTAGCAGTTCCAATAAGCAAAAAAAATGTTAACAATGACACAGAGACATTTAATATGGTAAGTACTTTTCAATCTGATCATTTTGATCAAAACCTCAAGAATTTTGTTTTGCTTTTCGAGAAACAAACGGACGCATACAATTAAGTATCATTATGTACACATGTGCATGAATAATAATTTATACTTCAACATGTATGTTTACAGATTGCAAATTCAGAATAACACTAACATATACGCAACTGTCTGAATTTCAACTACGTAATTCCTAACAGGACGCAAAGTTGGCAGGGTCCAGCTCAGCACGTTAATCTTCTCCAAGGGTCGCGATACAACATCCGGGCCTATGTGAAGCTGATCAACACTGGTTCCCGCGCCTGGCAGCGCTTTGATTTCTTCGCAGCATATCAGTGGTCATCGGATTGTAAGTAATCCGTGTGCAGAATGAAACAATTGCTATCTTAATACTATCTTGCTTCTTTAATATAACTCTTGATTAGTGGCAAATGATAAAGCTAAATGCATAAAACTGAAACTTGACAAGAACATATTATTCGGTCAAGTATTCGACGTAAACATAAGCCTTTCTGTGTCCATTCTTAAACTGATTTCGCTACGTGTAGTGCCGTGTGAGTCCTTTCTTTGTTCGTTCCTTTGTTTTGGGGATTTCGATGTGTGCCATAAAAACAAATTAAGTGAATTAAGTGAAATGTGAAGTACAGGTAATAAATGTCTCAATGTTTCAAATACTACTTATACAGTAATATCCTTGTTGTTGTTTTATAATGTGCCTACATCGACCAAACAATCAACAAAATTCAATTTTTAAACAGGGCACAACACATCATATCTGGCCTTAGCTTCGCACGCCTTCGGATTTCAAAAAGACGGATGGTTCAAACTAGAGGGAGATTTCACAACTTTCACCAGACGTAAGAATATCATAAAACGTCAATAAATGGTTTACGTTAAAATACAAAATAGTTTACCAGAAGTTGTTTTTTTCTTTAATGTTAAAAGAAATGAAAGCAAGAATCACTTACACATTGCATGACCTCTGGGGGACATTCAGTCCAAATCATCATTAGGTAGGATCAAACTATAGAATTATGTTATTGGCGATAGGTAGAGCTTTATTCGTCACGAGCTCTATTCGATCTTCGGCGCCTTCGTTCAAGGAAAATAACATTAAATGGTCCTGATTTCCCTCCTTTTTAGAATGGCACAGCCTACGGTTGTACATTCAGGGTCCAGATCCCGGCGTTGAGTACCTGACGGACGATTGGTCGCTTGTGGAGATTCCGGAGAACACTACCTGGCGACAGGACGCCTCCTCCCGCATAGAACGCATCCGCAAAAGCAACGTTACACTCAGGTAGTGTATCTTCACTGGCGCGTTCACAGTGCTAAAACAAATGACATACAATTTCTAGGGCTCGGATCGAAGGCATTGGTGTCTGATAATGTGTTAGCGTTGGCCCACTGACTCGCCAACACGCAAAACGATTATTTGAGGCGCCAACAGGTCATTCATTGTGTGTTGTTGTGAAACGTGTATAACATGTATAACAGTACAAATATGTATGGCTAAATAAAAATTAGGGCATTGTTAGTTCGAGTTTACAATGTAAAATATATGATTCTCATATCATTCCAGTATCAGGTACCTTTTAAAAATAAAATATATCTATTTGCACAAAAGCAGTCGCTTTTAATTTCAGTGTCAACGTCGCTCAGAATTTCGACCCCCAGCACGTGTCCGTAGAAGTATCGCACGTTCGGCACGAGTTTGGGTTCGGATCACTCGTGGATGATGCCACATTACTGGACCCAGATCACAACACGTATCGGAACATATTCCGCGAGTTTTTCAACTGGGCTACAGTCGGCTCATACAAGTGGAAATACAACCGGGGAAACAGGGTATGCGCAAGTATATAATGATACTGTTGACATTCTAAAATTACAATAACTACTCCCTAAGGGGGCTCCTCTGTAGCTTTAAGCATGCCCGATGCAATTACAAGTCGAAGCAACAACCACAAGGTGCATGTTGAATTCAAAAAACAAACAATAAGGATCATTAATTCATTATTTGTTTCCAAGACATTTGCATAATAAAGCGCCGCCACACCCAACGTATACTTACTATGCTATCACGTTAAACATATTTTAGAATAGTGCTCGAATCCAAGTATACTATTTCTTTTTTTCAGACACATCCGAATTACGACAGAACATTCAACGCCACCGACGAAATAATCAAAATGGGGTAAGGCGAAACTTCATCATTTTCTAGATGTTCCATGGCTGCGTTTCGATCAACAATTCAATATAAGGCCATAGTGATGTAGTTCTTTGTTATACGGAATGTTGGCGTTCAAAACAGTAATCAATTTGAATGATAATCCTGAGTAAACTATACGCAAGTTTTTGTTTTAAAAATAGATGCGATCGATTAAAGTGTCCGGCGCACAAATTAGGGTTGTCATTCTTATCAAGCCATGGGAGATAATGTTAAATGTTTATGCCTTGTGCTCCATAGTTATAGTGTTGGTATTATTGGAAATCGTATTTGCTAATTGATGACTTTAATATGTAAAATAAAAGACCAAAATACCATTATAGATAAGGTTAATGGAAGTTGTACTTTTGTTTTTAATGAAACTGAAATCCTACGTATGCTGACTCCTTTGGTTTACTTATAGGCGAAAAACCGGTATATATTAAACATATTAGTTTTCCTACTGATAAAAAATATTTCAAAGGATACAAGAATAATATCGGGTCACTAGGCGTCCAAGCATAACATTCTTGTACCTCGGACTCATTTAAAAAAGTGTTTGTTTATCTGCATTTCATTGCAAAAGGTACTGTTATTCCATTGACCGAAACATGGATTTGGTGTGGCCTAACAAATGCTTAGTCATTGTAACAACTGTGGAACATTAATTTGCGATTACCTTGCATTAAATTAATAACAAACCACAACCTTTTGCGTTGAAACATACCTGTGAATACCTTTTTCTCTTCTTAGTCTTAAGGTTCGGGGCCACAATCTGTTTTGGGGAACCACACATAACAGTCCTGATTGGGTGTACAAACTGACCGGGGACCAACTCCGGACAACCATTGACCAGCGGATCAACTTCATGATGGACAGAGTCAGTGGAAAGTAGGTGTAACGATTAAGCACGTTAAACTTGAATGCAACCCTTCTTATACTCGTATAGCTAACGTTGTCTTCCATTAGACTTAGTAAACAAAAAAAAGAAATGATTTCATAAGATAACGATTAAATTCAATCAAAACCTGTAATACGCAATTTTATGTTCTAACATCGGTATGGACCAGTGAAAGTTCAAACATCAGTTTCAAATAAATCAGATTTTATTAAGTGAAAATTGAGTAGCAGATGAATGTCGCATGCTTATTTTCCGTAGAATGCTTGGTCGCTAAATATAATTTGTAGAAAAAGTGACTGACAAATGCGTATTTATATCGATGTTTTTTTAGAAAACAAAATTGAAATTGAAAAATACACAATAACATACGGTGTGTACATACTATTGCCCACCTAAGACCTACTCCAATAATAGCCACCGGAGGACTGGTATAAACAATTTTGGACGTTTGCTATTGAAACACCATTTAGTTAAAAGAGGCTTATGACCATCTGCGGTACAATTGTTGAAAGAAATTCAGAAATGATGGCTACAAAACCCAAAAGTAAAAATGGTTTGGTATCAACAAAAACAACATTTCTATACAACAGATTAGCGGATTATTGATATTTCTTAATGAATCATCTACTGTCAGACTAGACCACTGGGACGTGAACAACGAGCTCCTGCACGGCCAAGTGTACGAGGAGATGACGGGAGACCCGACCTACTCCCAGCATATCTTCCGTGCCGTGCATGCACGTGATCCACGGGCTAAACTCTTCCTTAATGAATACAACGTGGTGGCTAACGGCGCTACTACAGAGGTATATAATTATGTCTAGCGGAAAACGTAGATTCGGAATTACTTGGCATTTAAAAATTTAATCAAAAAGTCATTTTCTTCTTTTATTTGATTTTAGTCTAATTAATGTTAATAAAAAATGAACGTGTGTCCAATTAATGTTAGTTACAAAATGAATGTGTGTCTTATTACAAGTAATTACAATTTATCTAAGGTTTTTTTAATTGATTAATTTCTTAAGTATTAGTTGGCTTGCATAGATGCGTATTTCAAATCCGATATTTTCTCAGGAGTACTACCAACAAGGCCTCCAGTTCAAGGCGGCCAACTGCGGGCTGTATGGTCTGGGGCTACAGAGCCACTTCCAGGCCCACGAGCCGCCAGATACAACACTCGTCCTGGTAAGCAGCTTTAATAAATACATGATGAGTGATCCAGATATACGTGAACAATTGCCATAACTTCATTTTGATACCTATTTCATCTATGTTAACTTTTCAAACAGTGAAAATACCAAACGTTGAGCGCACAGGGCGGGTACATTATTTCAACGGCGTCATTTCCGAAATGACGTTACGTCAACGCTTTTGTAAAATACTACAATTAACAGTCATATTTTACCATTTTAGATTTAGATATCATTCTAAGATTTGTTTTCTTTTAGTGTAAGATGACAATTGCAATTTATTTTATCTCGTGAACACCACGATACATATAGCATGCTCTCGTGGTGAATATATATATATTGCGTTCTTACATCATGTACGTTTAACAAATCTTTGACGAGATTCAAAAGTCGCATTGTATATTTTATTTTTATTCAATCGACTTTCTAACCCATTCAGAGACGTCTCGAGAAGCTAGCGGCAACCGGCCTGCCTTTGTGGATAACGGAACTGACGCTTTCCAACGCAGACGAGCAGGTGCGCGCGGACTGGTTCGAGAATGTGTTGACTTTGTACTTCTCACATCCAGCAGTAGAGGGCGTTATTCTCTGGGGATTCTGGGATCGAAGCGGTACTGACTCTGATGGAGCTTTAGTAAATGGAAACTACTTTCATGTACGTATTGTTACGGTATATGTGTAGAACTCTCCACAATTCACGAATATAGCTCTTGACAAGTGGGGGATTTTGTGTAAATGTCACTTCGGTGCTAATTAGTGCATTATCAGGACGGGGGTTTTCACAATTCAACAACCCTCATAATAAGCAAATAATTGACCATTGAACAGCAGACACTGAATAAATCTATGATTTTCAGTCGAATATTTTTAATTTTTTTCACAAACAGATAAATGAAGCCGGCAAACGTTGGTTGGACCTTGTCAAAACCCAGTGGAGCACAAACATCAAGACGACATTGACTAAACCTTTCTCCCAAATTGATTTACGAGGTTTCCATGGTGACTATGACGTCATTGTTAAATACAGAGGGAAACCAATCAAACTTCTTCATTTCAATTTGCCTAGCAACCAACAACACGTTAACTGGGCTGTGGAAGTCGATGGCAACGGAGGTACTTGCATACATTATTCACACTTTAATATAACAATATGCACGAGATGAGTATTTTTACGCAAAAATGTCAGCTAGATCTTATTAGTCAACATAATTATCCTATTAGTTTATATGTCGTGACAAATTCGTTTTTCTATAAGTACCCTTACCTTATTTTGATCGTATGACCTACATGTATTCATACTCATATAATTCATATGTCATATTTTGTATTACCTTTCCATTTACCATGTTTGGGTCCCTGTTATGTACAAGTCCTACTAAATTAAAAATAATTATAATACAAGCCTACTGAAATATATATACATTTGTATTGGAATTATTTATATTATATCCCATATCTTATATGACTTCTTCTCATGTGCATTTTTGTCAGAAGAGTTCTCCAGCTTTATTACGCTTCTATGTTTCAGCATTTGCTGATTCAATTTGGGACATGCATTTCCTTTCCCATCCCATACATCCGCTGCCTAGAAGTTCATTTGTGTGAGAGGTGGGGGATTGGGGGAGTTTCTTTCACAAGTCTCGAGCAACCGGGATCCAACATAGTATTTGCATGAGTGGGAAAATATTATGACTCTCTGTTTATTTACTTAAATAGTATATATGTTGTAGATGAAATCGTTCTCCCTACATCGGCGCCAACGTCAGAGCCTGTCGTTCACCATCACCACGTGACTCACGAACACACGAGGACGCTAGGTCACGTGACGTCACACTCGGGCACGGGCCACTTCCAGTGTACCACGCGCTACTCGGCATTGTCAGCTGTTGGTGATGACAAGCACGCGGATGTCTCGTGCCAGGCAGGGGAGATAATGACTGGTTGCTCAGGGAGAACGATGGTAAAGAGTTTTTCAAAGTAATAAGAGAGAAAATTTCTAAAAATGTTTAACTCGTAGCACCAAATAAAGTTCATGAACAAAATGAATAAAAAACATTTTAACGTTTTTTTTTTTGTATTTATACAGTGTACACGACTAAATGTACAAATACACCATTTATTGAATGAATTTCTATAAACAACCGTTAACGTGCGCTGTAGGACGGACGTAGTGTTCGTGACGGCGACTACTTCCTGTATAATCAGAACACCGCCACCTGCCGGGCCGTTAACGCCTTCATGTCATCGGCACGTATGTAAAATTGTCAAAATACAACAGGATGAGATATATTTAAACTTGAGCGTAACTTAATACGTTTAGTTTTGTTGATATTATGTAAAAACTGACCATTGAATGTCTTGAGTAACATCATGACCTCGGATACCAACGGTGCTTTAAATCACCCTGCTTCGCCATTCTAATGTGTGCCGTGAGATTCAACGATGTTCTAGCAGTCGCTCGCCAGCATTGTCAATATAATTCACCTGCCCGATCTTGTAACTCAAGTTGTTTTCGTCATCGTTGAACGCAAACGTCCCTCCGGTGTACGTATAACTTTAAAACTTATCCACTTCCTATGTACAATACAGTCTGCGTAACCGCGGTACTGAATTTTACCTACATGACGGCCGAAACTATACTTCTGTCAAACTTCAACAGGCAGGGACCGGTGCTATACGCGGGCATCGCTTCCACCATGCAGTTTATCTACATGACGGCCATAAACGCACGTTTGGCAATCTCAATCCTGATTTATATAACAATAAATATTTGACAGCCGTTCAGGCGGTGGCTCGGTGTTGTACGCGGGCATCCATGCAGTGTACCTACATGACAGCAGGGCCAACAATTCCGGGCAAGGAGGAAGCGGTGTCCGTCACCTGTCCGCCAAACACGACACCAACAGGTATGTTAAAGGGGCATTCTCTAAGACTGTAAACAAATTTAAAAAAAGATAAATTAATTTCACTAAAGCTTTTTTTATAAAGGTAACAATCAATGTAAAGAGATGTTTTATTAAATTTACTTTAGCAATTACAGTTACAATGAAGCCACCAAGATGTAAAACAGTACGTGATAAAATGCAGGCGGACCACTAAGCCGATGTCAACGTACGTCCCTTTGAAGTGTTGTTGTTGTAAACATTGTAGGCTGTACTTCGTACACGTGGTACGGCGCGATGGACGGGGCTTACCCGAACGGCACCGACTGTGTGGCTCAGAGTGATGGAAGTAATCCCACCAATAGTACGTACAGCACCTTATTTCTATTGGATAGTCCGTTAACGTTTATTTAGCAGATGGTATACTTTTCATTATTATATTGTATATCTTTGTTTTTCTGATTTCTACAAATTTCATGTGTTTGCGTATTCATTTCTGTCCGTGGGTTTTAAATGTATCTTTACAAGTAAAACAACTCAGTTCTATGAAATTTTGATGAAGCTGGCACAGATCACTAAAATTCTTTAAATATATTCCCTTCACTCCTTGTAGATGCGTTCGTTTACGCCGCCTGTTGCCGCGCACCCTCAATGACATGCACGGTACGGAAGTCCGCGCTCTCCGGCGTCCGCCAAGGCGACACAGCGTCCGTCACTTGTCCCGCGGGCGAAACGCTGCTTGGATGTTCCGTGTTTTCTGAGGATGGAAAAACAGCCGGCGCCATGCTTGACGGTAGCGTATTAAAACTTGCCACTCGCTTGACAAGTTTTCCTAGAGAAATTCAGTGCATGAAACGTCGATTTATTGTGAAATATATAAAGTATGATTTCAGTAGAACTAAAAAATAGTGCGGACATGACTTGGTTTTTGTACTTTCTCCTACAGGCATTTTTTTAACAAATTTTATCTTATAGAACATGTTTTCAGAATCAGGGACCTGCACGGTGACAAACGGTCTTGACAGGTTCCCGGGAGAGGACACCGTTACCGCGTATGCCGTTTGTTGTACTTAAATATAAGAAATAAATAGTGTATGTGTTATCTTATGTTTTCTTAAATAAGCGAGTATCTTAACATCTTTTCTGAACGTGGTTTTATCTTTTGTTGTATAAGTGAAAAAAAAATCGTAGCGTGACGTCGAACGTCAAAGAGCGGGAAAACTCATGACGCCAATGCTGTGACGTTATTTCCGTTTTGACGTCGGAACATTCGACAGAAGTTATGTTGTCATCCCGTGAGTAGCATTTTACTTTATTTTCCTTTGTATTTTGAATTTAAATTTAACTATGAAAGAAGTTTGCTTGATATGTTGCCAGATAGATACTAAGATATGTATAATTAAGGCAGAACTGTTCTTGTTTTACCGTGTTTAATCTTTGTAAAATGTAAAATAATTCTTGTTCTAAGTGTTTAGGGACATACAGCTTATCGTAGAAGGATAGTTTCATAGTTTGTTTGTTTTCTAAACCAAACATATTTTTTTACTTTCAATTAAAAGTTGGAAGACATTGGTCGCAAACTCCCTGCATGACAATTAATCTCGTATGTTTTTGGAAAACGAATTATCGAGGATTGTCATACCGTTGGTGTAAGATCGTCGTCGGAAGCATTTATTAAGGATAAGAACATAAAAGTTAAAATAATCGAATTGGTATAATTACGTAAACTGATATTAAAGAAATGCAATATTCTATTTGTCAAAGAATGCATTTTAGGGAGTTTATATAATATTATACATTTATGTATTAAAACAAGTCAAATCACCAATCTTGTTTTCGTTTGTCAAACATTTGAGCGATGTTGGAGAGATTACCGCATATTAAGACTGGTCTAAAAACTGTTTGCTCATGACATGCGTGAAAAATCTTTAATATTTAAACAACTACTTAATTTCGACAACGTAGTCAACATTTCGATTTAAGAAGTCGAAATGTCGAAATTTTTGAAAATTTCGTCCATACTTCCGTCGATTAATATGTTTTAAGGCCTAAATGGGCTTCGGTAAGAAGCTGTTCCAGCATATATATGCTACCAATAACAAACTGCATATGTGAAGCAAAGCAAATTACTCTTTAATATTCACAGTTACGGTTGGCCCTTTATCGAATCTAATAATAAAGGGTTTATACAGGTCAATTTTATACAGTTTTTTTTCTTCAATACCTACATGTAAAACTGTTAAATGTTCATGGTATCACTTCGTAATTTGTAGAGCATAAGCGATGATGGCATTAGAAACGTACTTTCACATAGAGAACTGCTCGAACAACGGTGAGCACAACTACCACACGTGCAGCACATGTCTTCCGGTACGCGTGCACAGCGAAAAACCATTCCATAACCCAGACATCGACAATGATTTTCCTAAACTAGACAACGATATGGAATTCACTAAATTAGAAAGCGACAAACAATTGTCTAATCCAGACAACCGCAATGATATTCCTGAAATGAAAAACAATAAGGAATTTCCTAATCTTGACATCCTAAAGAAAGTCGACGACAAAGAATTTCCTATACCTGTCAGCGACAAGGAATTCATTAAACCGGACAGCAATAATGCTTTCCCCAAAGATGACGACGGAAAAGAAGGCAACCACTTTCCCAAGTTAGAGGCTGCTATCAGTGGGATACGAGAGGAGGCATACTCTAATGCTGGCAGTGACAGTGACTTTGAAAAGCTCCATATAGGCACTACAAACAATGAATGTAGTGAGAAAATGGAACGCAAAGATCGAGAAAGCGAGACGAAAAAAGCGCATGATCAGAAATGTGATGAGTTTGGTCAGTTTCAGATTGCGAATTTAGATGAAGGCATAGAAATAGTCATTTACAGAGAGAAAGTCACTGGAGACATGCGATTTAAGATTGTCGATTCACTTGTTGATATTCTATCTGACCTGGATATAGATGTACTAGCCAGAACAGAAGGTGAGAATACTATAATCACTCCGAGAGGTATATGCAGGTCCAACGTGACAAGTGATACTCCTACCAAAAAACGAAATCACAATACATATAAGTGGAGGTCTGAAAGCTCGTGTGATCAGACCGAGTACAAATCTTCACCAAAGCGAGTCCAATTTAGATCGCCAAGAGGAACTTCATCTCGACCCCACGGAAGTAATTATGGTGATTCGAATATGACACCACACCAAACTGGACAAAGTCGGTCGTCGGAATCCATTAGCAATATCTCTCAGCAACATAAAAGGTCGATCGAGAAAAGTCGTAAAACGGATTCGCCAACAAAAAAGGTGCCATCTGGAAGATCTAAAGCTTCAAGAGACTTTGTTGAAATATCAAATGATGATGGTGGAAACTGGCAAGTACAGGACAGTGGAAGAAAAAATAATAAAGCTAGAACCGCCCTTGAATACCGTAATCAAAAACAAAGATCTGATCCTGATAGATACCCCTCCTGGCGAGAGTCGGCAGCAACTCTAAGGCCGGGGATGTATAACAACAAGGTACAGACGAATAAGCGAACAGAAAAGAAAATCACCATTCTCAAGAAAGGGCACGAACATGAGCAGTTGGCTGAACTTGAACGCACACAAGACGTAGTGCACATACCCGAGTCCGAAAGCAATGAAAACCTAGGCCCATTGGAAGAGTTCTACAGCCAGCCAGATTTTGGTGACTTCAAAGAAATGAAAAATTCGGTACAAATAAGCAAGTCACAGAACACCATAGTTCTCGTGCACTCCAACTCTAACGTTGCTCTGAAAGTCGATGAGACACACAGAAGCAAATCAAACATAGAGTGTACTACTGGAACATGGGTAGTACCTGGAAATAAGACCCAAGATAAATCTCTGAAGAAACGCAAGAAAGCAAACCGTTCAAACAAGAAACCAAGAACAGAGATAGAGATATTGCAGCGTCACATCGAGACGGGCCAGCTGAGGTCAAAGACCAGCCGGTACAAGACAGAGGGACTCCAGGAGATAAAACTGCTCGACCTGATTCACGAGGGCGTCTTCGGCCACAAGTACAAGGTACGAGGTGGTCATTACAGATCGAAGTCTTCATATCAAACGTGTTATACATGTAGAGATTGGTCTTATCTTTAAGTGTTTGGATGTAACGAAATAGTTCTAATTTATTTTAGCATGACATAGCTATAATTATGCATCAGGTCAAAGACTGCAATGAACTAGTTTTATTTGTCAAATTATTGTAGTAAATCGTTTATGATTTTTATGTAGTCTTGCATTTAAACAAATAAAAACAAAATTATGGGTCGAATATGTATAACCGTTTTTTTCCCATCGAAATCCTTGAAGAGAGCTTGTATCTAAGAGAATATCTCAAAACTAGTGATGCACTATTAAAAATATCTCCTCCCTAAGATTCTTGCTGAAACGGTTTCATTATCTTTAAAACGATTTGGCCTATCATTACAGGCGAAGTACCAGAACAAAACAGTTGTGTTGACGTTGTACAAACGGAAAGAAGCCGTACTGTTGGATGACCTTGAAATGGGCCGCCTGCCACCATGCAACTTTATTCTCAGGTACATGGTAGCTATAGTTCTTATACTCGGCTGATTTTGATTCTCATGGCATATGGCTCCTTTAGCATACAAGTATCGTTGGTAATCAATGCTTTGACCATATTTTAGCATTTCATTGGGACGGAGTATTTTATTTAAGATCGCATTTTAATGACTGGCATAGCCACTATTTTGCGAGAATCCAACGAATCGTGCATTTTTGTCAATGCCGCATACTCCATTAAACCCTGAATACAAAATTTTGAAAATGCCTGAAAGCCTAAGCCTTTAATACTGTATAATAAAATTGAATATGTGTTTAGCCTGAACGACTGTATCGCTGCCCCAGATGGCAATCTGGTATTTCTGAGCCTGTACCAGCCACTGGGAGATCTTAACACGCTCCTAAAACGAGACCCACTCTGTCACGTTATCGGCGAGAAGCATGCTCAGTGGGTAGCAGCGGGCGTTTTGCTAGGCATGGACTTCCTGCACGCGCGCAATATCGTGCATGGCAACATCAAGGCGTCCAAGGTCCTTATCAACAGCCTTGGTTACCCGGTCTTGGTGAGTAAGGTTTACAGTTCGGGGGGATGAAAGAAACAGTTCTAAATGCCATAACATTAGCAATAATAGATCCATGGGGAGCATCTGGCACCCGTCCCCTTAAAATCGTCACAGCTTTTATTTTAATGTAGGAGAAACAAGTCAAAAAATACGCCCAAAATGCACCATTCCCCCCCCCCCCACACACACACACGCACCCACCCCAACACTTTATGCCAAATCAATATTGGTTCTGAGAGAGGGGCGCAAGTCAAAAGGTCACGCCTCTAAGTTACACCCCCTCCTACGTCAAATTGTGATAGCGCCCCTGATAAGAACTATTTAGAACGTTTGGGCTTTCAGTCCTCGAGTTACACTCGCTATAATATGTTTGATTCATATGATAAGAAGTGTTGATAGTTTTACAGACATATCCCTCATTACGTCTTAGTCAAAGGCAAAACTAGAACCACCCCAAAGACAAGTCTTCTTTACTAGTCCTAATGTGTATACTAATGTGTACTACATATGGCCGCAATTTCCCGAGATATCTTAAATCTTTTATGACCGAATCAAGCTGAGCTCACTATTTTTGCTTTGCGTGGAATTGTGTATATTTTGTTTTGAATAACACTGAGACTTTTAAAAGAAAAAAAAACTTGATGACGATCACAATGATTTTTTTTTCTTAAAATCTGGCCCCAAAATCACGAAATACTTAAGTCAAATCTCAATCTCAATCTTAACTCATTTTTCCACATTACAGTATGGCATTATCAAAAAAGAACTAATATTTACTATTTTTAAAAGCACATGTTCATATGCATTATGTTGATAAACATGATTGCACAATCTTCTAAAAACAGTTTTTCTAGAGCACAAAATGTACTTGAGTAAAACTCAAAAATGATACATTGGACTCAAGTACAATATTTGCTCTCAATGTTGTTGTTTTTCTATAATCTCTTTACCAAATTCTTTTATCATCATAATGAATGAGAGAATGCACTTTTTAAAAGTGTAAAACATTTACAATTTTGAATCATATGATGCTGTTATTTGATAAAAAAAAAAAAAGCGTTGAGACTGAGACTGAGATCTAACTTGAGTATTTTCGTGATATCGGAGCCAGGTTTAAGTTTTGTTAAATACAATAAGAGTACTAGCTTGTTACGCTTAAGTCACGCGATTCAACAAAAGGCTAAAAGTCCTTGTGGGCTGAGGTTTTGTTCTCAGTTTTTTTTCCTTGACTGTTTCGGCGTGGGTTCGCAACCAACTAAAACCAGAAAATAATTTTATACAAGTGTATTTTTTTCTGCAATTTCGGTATCAAAGAGTGAAATAGTAATCATAAAAGTGTTTTCAGATGCATTACCGGGAAAACAAATCTGGATGCAAAAACATGAGCGAGTCCCCTTAAACCGTATTTAGTGTTTAAAAAAATGTATTGACAAACATAATTCTAGAATTTTACTCTTAGTTTATTCTTAAAATACACGTAGCCGGGTTTTTTTTATCATACATGTACAAGTAACAATCTCATAAAACAGAACTGCGTCCCTCCAACGTGAGAGGAGAAAATCGTCTGAGAATCCAACTTGTCATTGTCGTAGTAATGGCATGAAAATATAAATAGGAATGATTTCAATACTTTATTTTTGCATCACATGACATTTGTTCATTACCCAGTGTTTCATAATTATGTCAAACAGCTACTGTTCCAACATGGTTTCGGTTACGCGTGGATTGCACACGAAATCGGTGATGTTAAGACATTTATGGCTGCATTCACTCGAAGACTGAAAGACTGTGCTTTACAGAAACTTAATGCTGACATAAACTCATCGGCAAAAGCAATCTATTATTGCCAATTTAAATCATTACTTGACATTGAAAAATATCTAACACTTAATATGCCATATTCACATAGAAAAGCCCTTTCGAACTTTCGATGCTCGTGCCATAAATTGATGGTAGAAAAGGGGAGACATGTGAATATAGAACGACAGTATAGATTTTGCCCATTTTGCTTAAGTCGAAATGTGTACACTGTCGAAGATGAATTACATATGCTGTTAATTTGTCCACTTTATAACGACTTGAGAAATGAACATTTTATGCCACAATGGCTAAATGCATTTTAGAGTGTTACTCTATTTAATGCTATCATGTCGAGTGATCAGGAAGAACATATACATTGTTTGGCAAACTTTTTAGTAAATGCATTTTCTTTAAGAGATGCAACTATTCAAGTTTAAACAACATTCAATTACGAACATAATTATATGTTACAAACATGTTTAAATATCGTTTCATAACCATTATATGTGTCACTGTACATACATGTGCATGTCTATTTATTATTTAAATTATGAATATGTCATCTATATAACAAACGTGATACTGTGTATTTTGGGCTGGAGGCCTTGTAGTACGTATTATTCGTACTATTCGTATTCGTATTCGTAAATATGATGTGTTTTAAAGGCATTTAGATTGTCAGTTTTACTAATTATAGTCGTTTATTGCTACCGAAATACGGACTAAATTAACGTCCTTTTTTCCTGTTCTTTCGAAATAATAAGCGTTCCCCTCATACATGTTCATGTATTCGTTTCTTCGGTGTTTCTAGCGGTAACCGTTGTTAAATTAAACTCTGCGCTTCTTTTAAGAGATAACATATCTTTCAAATCTTCTCTGAACTTGGTCCCCGCCAGAATGTACACGTAGAAGTTGAGAACGGAATTGCTCTCCTGTAGAAGCCAGAATATCACTTGCAGGAAGTAGTGTTCCTCGAGCACCTCGTCTGTGTAGAAGAACGCCAGCACGTGGCGCGGTAGCATTGTGACTAAGAAAGCAAGGTTTGCGGCAAGCAATATTCGAGTGGTCGAAGAAAGTTGCGTACCGGAAGTTTGAAGGCGTCTTAGTTTAAGGGTAACAAGTATATACGTACTTCCGATAACCATGACAACGAACGGTACAACGAATCCATTGACTAGATCCACATAGAATAGCCAGTTCATGTCTAATAGGTTGTACACACGGAAAAGGCACCACACGGGTGCATTGACGGCGATTGAGATAGCGAGCGTGATTACCACGGCGATTAAAGCGGCGCAAGTAGTATTTTGTTCCTTCATCCGAATGGGAAATGCGACACTCATCACTCGCTCCACTGTTATGGCCGCTAGCAGCCAGTTCGATATATGACGGTTAATGGTCCACGTCAAGGCATGGATGTTGTGTTTGTCTCTGATGCTGATAAGCCGGTTGGATCTCAGGGAACCCACGATGCTGTTGACAGTAAATATAATATCGGAGACAGCAAGGGCTGTGAACAGTACTGAAGTTGATTTACCTCTGTAGTCAGGTCGCCTCATCAGCATGACTATGATTACATTTCCGAGTATGCCGACGAATGCCAGGAATAGGTAGCCGTAGTTTGTTACACTGTTGACGTACCATACATACTGTTTGAAACCGGTGGCCGTAATGATGGAATCGCCCGCCGTGGTGTTCACAATCGTGCTGTTGATGGTAACATTGTCACTCGTGGTCACAAGCTCAAACCCTTGTGTAACATTAAATTCTGTGACATTAGCATCCCACATTGTGGTGCCATTATACATTGAAATGTTTGACATTTTCAATCAAACTAGGTACCCTAGTTATTTGTTTCAATATTGTATTTTAAATTTTAAACTAATAACTAGTGTTTAAGTTGTGTGTTGTTGTTTTTCCACATACACGAAATACCGTTAATCCACTAGCTACATCTCATCGTAACTGTTCAAATAATTGTTCACCATTGAATTTCAACATCACCTACCTTTCAAATATATTGAAGCCATAATTTATGATAATTGCCAAAGGTCTGTAAAAAGAGATCACGCTCAATGTAAGTGCGTGTGATGCAGTAATTATAAAAAAATGAGTAATTTAGTCAGATGAACGTATTAAACAATTCCGGAAATTTTCAGATTTTTATGTGCCATTAGGGAACAAGTGCTAGGATACGATCGTTTAACATTAATTGATGTCTAACATTGCCAGTCCTCTTAATTGATCAAAAGACGTAAATCGACAATTATTTTAGTTGTAAATGCTTTATGTCATTCGAAAACAAATGCACTGGATTATATTTCGGATGAGTTTTTTCACACTTGTTTATTTTTTTTAATTTCCCTAGAGCAACTTTGCTATTAACCCCAACAATAATTGAGTCGTTGCGTACGTTGTTGGCGTACATCGGGAATTTGTTAATTTTTTGCAACTCAATGCTTCATGAAATTTGTTATAGAAATACGATTGTTGATATTCTTATATGACAAGAAAGGCAAAACTGTCGCCCAAATAGTAAATGGGATTGCATGTAGGTTTATTAATTAGTATAAATTTAATTCGACATATAACAATAGAAAACATCACAAAAACGTCAAGTAAGATGTAACATAATTTACCAATGCGCATTGTTTAGCGGCTTGGTAAATTAATAAAATTATTTTTTTCGGCCAAAAAAGAAGACTCGGTAACGTGACGTCAACTATATATGACGTAGTTTTAATCATATGCAGTTCAAGATTTCCGGTAAAAAACGGCAAGCAAAAGACATATCAAGTTGAAAAAGTAAGATTTTATGTTTTCCCGCGACCAGATTTGTTAAAACTTCTGTATTTTGTTTATCTATTGTATGTTTTCTATAATATTTATGTCGACAAAAAGTACATTAATTATACCTTTTAATTAGTAAGTGTTTGTCCTATTTTGACTCTGATTTTAGCGTTTATTATATGTATACTTTAATCTAGCCGCGGAGTCACACGTGTCAAATAATGCCAAAAAATAAATTAACGAAGTTGTAACTTGCCGAAATATTTAAAGAAATATGCATTTGTTTATAAAGCTGCAACTGCAGTCTAAAAGTACATAAAATTGACTACAAATTGGTGTGCATTTGTCTTAAGTTGAATATAAACTGAATTTAACACTTGAAAATTGCAAAATCTAGCCACGATGTCACAGCCTTTGATATTAATGTGATGTCGACGTTACGTTTGAAAACTCAATAATGTTTACGTATACGATTATATACGAACATTGCAATATAATTCACTCATAACTTATTTGTTTAAAATTAAATTAAAATGAATAATGTATAAATACTTTCATCTCCACTATTAAGATGAAGTTCGAAACTGGAGCAGAAAAAATAGCATACTATCGAAAAACACCTCAAGTAATCTATGCAACGTTAAAACGGTTAAAAATGACGATAACGTCGGTTACGCTAATGTACGCCAACATCGTACGCAACGTCTGATTATTTGTTTTCAAAACTATATATAAAGTTAAACATGCACGAATCTAAACCATGCAGCATATGCTGTTTGCCTTTGGGTATGTTGTTGCTCATTCGGAACTCCTCGGCAATTTTCTAGATGTATATGGACGGTTTACAATGTCAGAAGTCTTTACACTATAACTACGCTGCAAGTAGATCGCGTAGTAATTTCAATTTAGCAGTTAAACTTAATGACTTAACTCTTGGGAACTTTAATTATGTTTGCAATAAAACACATCACTGGTAATCAATTCAAACTTAGATGTACAAATACACGATAAGAAATACATTTAACTAATAATATTATTTAAAATTTTACGAACTACTTCTTCTGATGTACCGGCATACATCCGAGGTTATTTTCGATAGAAAATGGCCGAGGAGTTCCGAAGGGCTGTTGCTTTTAAGTTATCCGATGTACAAATTACTTTTCATCTCAAGCCATTGGCAAAATGTTGATGCCAAGTTAGTAAATGGTATTTAAAAGGGTATTGTAAACTTATAGCAACATGAATGTCCAATTGTTGTTTATTAAGTTATTGCAGTTTGGAAGTTTGTTCTTCATTTTAACTGGAATCGGCGTTGAATGGCCTTTCTTCAATAAACCAAGGCCAGAAAAGCATGTTTTCTTTTCTACTCATAAAAACCTTTAATATGGGGTCGCCAGACATCTAAAAATCCCATAATTGTACATCGGGGACCTTAAGCAAGCCGCAGCTGTGCTCATTGGTAGAGCATCCGCTTCCGGTGCGGAAGGTTCCGGGTTCAAACAACGACCGCGTCATCATGAAATACGTTAATTTTAGGTACCAATGTCCATTTTCTCGCCCGTCTTAAGTACTCAAACTAGAAACTCAACATTGCACATTTTAATTTACCGTAAAATTGCTATTGGAAGAACAGCAAATGACGGCAATATTGGTGTATTCTGTACAAACTATATTCGATTTACATTTTCTAACACTATGTTATCCAAATTCATTACATTACAACTTTATGTTGTAACGTTTAAGAGTTCACTTTTCTGAATATGATCGTTACACTCAAAGGGGCTAGACACCAGATGATACACGTGCAAGAAAAAAAGAAAATTGTCAAAAACTTGCATATAATTGACATCGCTGTGTACAACGCATTGAATCTTACTTACTGACGTATCACATCGCTTACGACACATAAAAATAGCGTCGGTATAGTTATCTGTACTCATAACCAGATATGATTTAAACTGGGAAACCATTATGCACTATTTTAAACGGGAAAACACAGATGAGACAGCAACATGGTGGTTGCGTGTATTATTTATACCATATAAAGTGATGTGTTATTGGCCACCTACTAGCTTGCATTGACAATTCTAGGCTTGTTTTGAGGAAATACTGTATTTGCCGATTTTTTGAAAAACTGGTGTCTAGCCTTATTAAGCATCAATACAAAAGTGGACATGACTCCAGTTACTCTCCGGCCTGGCGCTCGGCATTAGAGGGTAGTACTGGGTAATTTTCCGTGTATCGGTGCTTCCGGGCTCGTTAAAGAGGTGAAAATGGCTACAATATCGAGTCCTGGTCTCCTTGTATCCAACGATGTCTCCTCAACTCTGCTATTATTTAGATGTGACTGGGATTTGTAGTTCCTTCTTTCCAATGTCACTTGTGGCTTTTTAAACCTCTTTACGTCGATGTACATTTTACGTCGCGATGGCGTCAAGGAGGGTCAATAGCCATTATGCAGCCAGTGAGCGCGGGCAGACCTTCATAAATTCTCAGAAACAAACTAACAACCGCAGGTGCATTAGTTTTAATGTGATGTTATCAAAACAGCACATTCACAATACATGTACTAGAAAAAAATAATGCAATTCTATTAAGAGCGTTAAAGGCAAGCGTAAGCATTTGTAATGGATTTTATTTTTAGAAATAAGTTCAATATCGTAGAGCCCATTTTTACGGTCAATGTGACGTTTGATTGGAATTGCGTTTTCCCTACAGGAAAACTAAATACGTCGACAATATATGTTTATTAAATTAATTAAAATCGGCATAGAGCTATCCCACGAGTATTAAATTTCGCGATAACACAAACGTTAACAATAATTACGTGCCATTGTAATCAGAACACT
This sequence comes from Mya arenaria, assembly GCF_026914265.1. Taxonomy (NCBI): domain Eukaryota; kingdom Metazoa; phylum Mollusca; class Bivalvia; order Myida; family Myidae; genus Mya; species Mya arenaria. The sequence goes on along the minus strand of NC_069127.1, from coordinate 69,774,602 downwards.
TAGAAAAAACAGACAATAAGCGTAATGTGAGGTTCAATGTATTGTTTGTGTGTATGTTTATTGAGATCATATGAGCAGAACATTTGAACGTTTTCTAAACGGCATAAAACGATAGGGTTAACAGAGTTATTAGAACTGCTTTTTGAAGGGGGTGGGGGTCTTTAAGTACAGACTATTTATTTCATGCTTTCCGTTAGATTATATACAGATTAATCACTGAAATAAAAATTGTTTTAAACAGAAAAAAATATCAATTTGATATTTTTCACTATTTTGATTTTTAGCCCGTTCTTCTAGCATCAACGCGAACATTTCCGAAATGACATTACGTGCGCATTTATTTTGGTTAAACGCTACTAAATGTATTTTTATACCACTTTTAGGCATATAACAAAAAAATACTTGTTTCAAACATTAATCTTCTATATAATTACTAGCTCGATTTCGTATTCCTATAACTGTAATGTACATAACTGTCTTTGTATGCCTGCTTGTTTCAGAGCGGCTACATAAAGGTGTTGGAAGGACCGGATATTGAGGGTCTTGACGTCTACACGCCGGCGTATGCGGCCCCAGAGCGCATGCGCGGGAAACGGGGATCCTCTGTGGACATATTCTGTGTCGGCTGCCTTGCCTATGAGATTGTAACACACAAGTATGATGGGGCATCGTGATTTTTACACTAATGATTTACAAATTAATTATTGATATTTACATGAAAGGTTGAGTAATGGACTGAACATCATACAATATGAATTACATCGTTTTAGTCTATAGACGTCTGTTCTTTCGACTTTTACAGTCTTCCATAGTTGTTCGCTAACCAACAGAAATTATTCAAGGAACCGTAAGAAAATGAAATATTAATGATTGAAGCACACATACCCCGCAATAATCGTTCTTCATACTTGCCTATTAGGCCTCCGTTTGACCCTGACGTGAAGACGATGGCGAAATACGACGTACGGCCGACCTTTGAGCCGAAAATGTTCTCGCTGGCCGGGGAGCTCTTCATAGCCGCATGCCTTTGGTAGGGAGCCAAGGGAGGGAGTTGATCTCTCTGAGTTTGTTTTAATAATAGCTGTCAAGGTGTAAATTAGTAGAAAAATGTACTTTTCAATTATTGCACGCAAACACGCACATGAAACGTAGTTCAATAATCGCCATGTATTAATTAATTAATACTATAAACAAATCAATGACTATTGCCTTCATTCTCTGTGCCGGTTTCAGTTTACAATACTGATATCATATCCGGTTTTTTCCAGCAAAAGTCAACATGAACGATTCGATGTTGGATTTGAGAAAGAAAATTTGCTCACAGAGGAGTAAGTTATTTTCGTCTTATTCTAATATAAAACAAATTGATACTTAATTTTGTTTCTGATAAAGAATTATTCCCGATGTTCACCCCAAACCCTTTTCAATGAAAGAAAAACTTCTCTGAAACAGCATAATGTCAGCTTATGATTACGAAGTCGTCTAATAATAAATTCCATGTTATTTCGTAACAATGTATTAACCGTCTTCATTATTATTCCATATTATAAGTAGGCCGCGTCTCTAGGGATACATGTTAACATTTGCCAATGGACAAGAGTCTATGGATAACTCTTTGTATTGTAAGAACAGTGAATACTTATCAATTCTAACATATAACATGTATTTCAACTTTCCTAAGTCTGTGTCGTAAAGGAACCATTTCGATGTCCGTGAAAAGAAAAAACACCCATATTAAATATGTTTTTATAAAGAAATGTTAGCCAGTCAAACTAACGAAAAACATTGAGACTGATCGTTGTTCTGCATATTTCATTTGTCAAGGGAAAACACTGGGCTTTAAAAGTGCAGCATATTTGCGCGACTATCTTTCGTGGGTTTTAATGATAGGAAACACGGGCTGCAAGTGTAGCGTATATTGCATTTCTCAGAAAACTAACATAGACTTCGCCCCTAATATCGACCTATGTTTTTCCACATGCCTCCTTAATTGTATCGCAAACATTTAATGCGAAATGACTCTGGTGGTGGGGGAGATACAGGTTTAACTTAATATTTAATAATGACAACAGCACTCTCTTGATTCAATTGGGTTTACCGGGGAATTCCAATTTCGTGTCACTTCTGCTTAGTTCTTTCACTTTTTAGAACGTTTAAACTTATGTTTACCTTCATTCAAATTATGAAAAAATATATATGTATATTCACACTTGAACATATTCAGCCGCGTCTTTGATGTCTTGTATCAACATTCGTCTTGTTGTTATTGCCTGGTTAACTGATGCAATTGCCCTCATCTTTCACAGATGGTTCAGCTCACTGGACTGGCGGGAGTACAGAAGACAGACGCTTAAGTCGCCACTTCTTGACGCTGTATGTTTTACAACATATGCAACTCAACTTTTTTGCATAATTGGGATATTTTCGTTGGGGTTACATACGCAGAAGACGCAATGTGCGGTTACAACCGAATGCAATGCACCGTTTAAAACACTGGATAATATAAAAGCCCGTCAAGTATTTTAAAATAATGTTCATGGCCTTAGAGAGCGCTTAGCAGAAAATTTATGTTCTTCAAGTATTTTTACCGAGCAACATTCACAACATATTCATGTCTGAGAATGTGAAACAACCAAGTACATATAGTCCCTGAAATTCAACCGAATTAGTAATGGCATGAACGCAATTCAATAGACCTGATCAATGAATTTCTTCGACTTTGATGAACTCAAAATTAAACAATAATCTGTGTATTTCTTTGTCTCTAGCTGCAGCAGGTGGAGAACGGTGCTTGCCTTACGTGGGAAGAACGTGCCGTCCACTTTGACTGGGGCCGCGTCGTGGACGTCGTCTGTCCCGACATGGACGCTACCGACGCACCAGACCTGGACTTGGCGGCACTGGACGCATGTCTGCTGGAGTGCTTCCGGTGATCCGTCTGCTATGCTGACAGTCTCGTGCCGAAACTGCATGGGGAGGCTACTGTCAGAAGTTGCGTGATGTAGGGTGTAATGTTACTATAAGCAGTTAGATTTCACATGAAGGTTGTGAGAAGAAACCTGTGCTTTTAAATAAAATGGTTGAATGAAAAGCATCTTAAAAATAATCATGTTACACAGATACGCAAAACTGTGATGCTAACGAGCAAAATATTTGTTAACCAGACTTTTTTTCTAAAATTATATTACTTTTTCAGTGTACTCATATTTCATAGTATTTTACCCAATTCCGAATATTTATTTACCACTGCTGCATTTTTATCGTATATACATGTACTTTGTTTTAACGGATATATGAATAAATGACTATACAGTTTTATTCAGTCTTTACGATAAATGTGTTTATATATCTAAGTTTATGTTCAGCGTACGTATGTGTGCATTGTCTTAAAAATCGTTCGTTTAAGAATTCCAATTTTGCTGTCCTTCCTACCATACGAAAAACCAAACTTTGTTTATGATTCAAACGTGTCAGACGTGTGCCGTTTTGATTGCCTCCTTCCTATAGAAAAATCAAAGCACTGATAGTACTGAACGGCTTGAGCAATGACTCCTATGCGATATTCAAAATATCATATGAATGATAGCAATGCACTCGCTCGCTCGCTCGCTCTCACGACTGCCCGTCCATACATCCAACCTGCCGACTCACTCTCCGTCCGCTCACTCACTCACCACTCAAAACCTACTCACAACCCATTGCACCCACCATACTGAGTCGGTGTACTCCACGCGCAGCAGAATAAAACAGGCACCATAGCAAAAGGTAGTATTTAGATTAAACTAAACTATTATACTAGTGTTATTCTATTATGCCTATCAACTTCAATTTTAAGAGAATGTGAGCACAATCGTAGTATAGAAAATACTCTTTCAATTCAGATCATAGCTCAAACAATGAGAGTTTTAAAAACTATTTAAAAAATGTACATATTTAAACCAATTATCCGTAACAGCACTGTTAAAGAAATATAATGTCATAAGGACCGGCCAGTCAGCCCCCGAAGGTGTATATGGACCGAGGCGTTGGCCCGAAGTGGTGTGTTATATTTCTTATATTATACCGAACACTTTGTTTACCACTTAATAATTTTAAAGTGCCTTTGACGTGTTTCATTGATGAAATCTAATAATGTTTACTTGTGAAAATAATGTCGTTGTGAAAATTACAAGCAGCACTCACCAGTTTTATGACATCAGCGGTCCATATTTTATGACGTCAGCGGTCCATATAATTTTTTGGCGAGGTCAGGACCGGCCAAAAACATGATATGGACCGCTGACGTAATAAAAACTGGATTTTTATTAAAATACATTGATATACGGACCAATGAACTTTATATACACAAATAGGGACACATTTATGTAAGGTATAATATATGGATATATGAATCATTAGAATGTTCATAAGCATTTGACTTCCATACGCAGGGGTGTATGAAATTACACACAAATACATAGCAATACAGGGAAAAATGACCCAGCTTACAAAGAAAATTAGCGCCAATATACGTTTGTAAAATCTGAGGTATATATTAACGGATAATGATATAGGATATCTACATGTTCTTTCATCTTACATACAATGCTACTGGGTATATTTCGTCTATTTAGCTAATTTCATTTAGAATTATTATAATCATTTAGAATTATTATGAAACATATAGTTCTAATGAGGTTAAAACCAGGACTTCAAAGAGTATTCCAGTTTATAGGAGTTTTACCTTTCATATCCGTGTTTATACCTCCTGTGTTTTCTGTTAATATATGCAAACTATTACATACTCTTACATGAACATATTTTGTGAGTCAAACATTATTCCAGATATGTTTAAGAGACTGATTTTCATTGAAATCTGATACTTTTGAGTATGATGTTCAACTCCACATGCAATTTTTGTGCTCTATTTCAAAAGTCTTGAGTCTGAAACTCAAGCCTATTAACCAATTCAGAACGCAATTGGTTGTGCTGGTCAACCAAGTTTCACTAATAAAGGGTAGACAAGTGGGGCCTTCCAGACCTATTGACCTACTTTTCGGTCCAACATGACCCATAACTTGACCTAGATTCAGCCTAGACCTGGTGTTTGACTTATTCCATAGAGTTGACTAGTTTCATAGAGCGGATACAAACTACAGCTTCCTATAAATTAACAAGGTTTTACAAAAATAATATGAAGTGGCACATCCAAAATCCATTAATAGTCTGACAGAGGACAGAATGCGGTCTCCAGTCTGTGTCTAGTGTTAACATGGGTTTTCACATTTAACAAGCAAATATGTTAAATTGATATCCCCCGCCAGATAAGGCAAAAACGATGGAGAAGGGAAATTTAAGTGTTGGTGTTTTTTTCAGCCGACTGCAGAGTGATGGACTCTTATGAACATTGGATATGAGATACAAGTTTGTTTGCAATGGTTTAAAATAAAAGAATAGTGTATACAGTGAAGCATTTAAATTTTACCTAGCTACCCACTGTCTGACCCGACTGTACCAAGTTTAAAAGAAATACAACATTTCATCAAGGCAAATAATCTGTTTCATAAAGAAAGGAAGAGATATATTGCAAAAATAAAGCCTCCAATGATTTCCTACGTTTCACTGTTTTTGACCCAATTGACTTACTTTCAAACTTATCAAACTTCATTGACCCAATGTATTCTGTTTAAGTTCCATGAAGATAGGAGCAGAAATATTGCATGTTTGTTCCCAAGGTTTCTCTAAAATTTTACTTCAAGACCTATTTTCTGACCCAATGTTACCCCCCCCCCCCCCCCTCCTCAATTTTTTTTAAGGTATACTAAGATCACACCAAGGGGGACAATCTGAACAGAGTTTAAACAAAATCTGATCAATCAATACCACATCTGGTTCCGGACATGATTTCAAAGTTTGATAATAATTTGACCTCACCCCGTTTCAAACCAGGCAATGATTTCATGGAACACATTCATTAAGTTTCATAAATAATATATTGTCTCTAGTATGTTCCTATTATTTCCCAAGATTTGACCACGTGACCTTGTTTTTCATTTCATATAAACTACTTTTAAAAGGCAGTGCTATTTCATCATAACACGGACCTATAAACCATTTTAGGTTTATAGGTCCATGATCATAAGTAACATGAACATAATCTGACCAATCATTACTATGATATGGTTCAATAAAAATATCCAAGATTTACCCTAGTAACCAAATTTTTGATCGCATTTGGTGGATATAAGACCAAATATAAGGCCTTTACTTTGTTCAAGATTTTCTTAAGATTTGACTAACCTACTTTTGACCCCAATTGTTACTCGCTTTTACAAACAGTCGAGATTTGATCAAAGGATATATTCTGACCAATTTTGAACAAAGTCTGACAAGTCCTTTCCAAAATATGGTTCTGGAGAGAAAAAGTGACGGACAGACAATGCCAAAACATTTTTCCTCTTCAAAGACTTTTAATTCGGCGGTGGATAAGAAGGGGTCTACGTTTTGACTTGAAGTGACCCATAATAATTTTCTGGTCTTATATTGACCTAATGGCCTACTCTTCCACCCAATGTGAACCATAATAGAACATGACCCGATAAGTATAGGTTTAAACATGACAAAGTTCTATGTAGATTTCAAGTAGAAAAAGTGGCCACTTACTTTAAAGCAGTGTTAACGTTTTTTGGTCAAGTGACCGTTATGTATCACCAGACATTACTGTTTAACTAACTTGACCAACCACAAATCGTATAAAACTTGAGTAAGTTGTACAAATGTTAATTTGGATAGTTTGCACATTTAAATTGGAGAGGTTTATGGTAATTATTGGATCACTAAAGACCAATCAATATACATTTTGGCAACCTTGGACCAAATCAAAGAATTTACCATTTTATACAACAGGATATTTCATATAGATTTCATAGGAACAAACATTCTGGCCTAGTTTCATAAAGGCAACTGCTCCGAGTGTTAACAAGCAAGAGGCTTTACAAAAAACTTTATATGTACTTTATATGTACTTTATATGTGTACTTAAATTCTTAGAAGTTACATGTTGAATGTATCTGTATGAGAATCAAATACTGTGTTACACAAACAGTTAATGGCAACATACCGTTATAAATGAATATTTCACATCCGTTACAATGCATGGTATTAGAACAAATTTGCACATTTAAAATACATTATACTGCAAAATTTACTTTAAACATACATCATCCTAACAATAAATGTAAACAGTATCACAGAATTTGCCGCAAGAGTATCACATCATTATGATGTCCTTGTGAATAAGAACAAATAACAATATTCCCGACAGGATAAACATCACAGGTAATCATAATGGTCCAGAAAAATCAGGCAAACAATGTTATTAACAACAACTGGAAATCTGTTAAGTTTCAACAAAGCAAGTTACAAATGCTACACTTAAGAATTGATGGAAATTACATGGAACAATCAATTTTTTTTAAACAGGTTTGATAGAAATAAATGTAATTCCAGAGCAAACTGGTTTAAGCGATGAATATGGCACAATTTATTGTTCAACATGTGACAGATACATGTACATATAAAACGTACATTCTGGATGCCTGGCATGTGCAAACCGCATGTTGGAAAGGTTTAATGTGCAGAGGAAGAATATGAAAAGCAAATAAATATGTAAAATGCTTTTAAGGACTTAAAAAACTTCCAGGAGCTTCATCTATAATGTGCTTTTGGGGGAATTTCTTTTACATATAAATAAACAGTGGGCAAATCCTTTTCAAATAAATCCCCAATTATATGGGGTCACAGGCATCAAAATTTAACATATCGCCAAAGGCTCAATAAAATTACAAGCTAATTTTTACATCAGATTCCTTAATAAGATATAAAGATATAGATTAATCTGACTAACTCTTTGACACTATAAACACCAAATGCACATACAAAATTTCATCAACTTTCAACATTGAACTATAAGCCACAGTCATGTACAAGCAAAGAAAGGAGAAAAAAATGTGAGATATCAGGCCTCATTAGCAAATCCAAACACATCATCACTCTCAAACCATGACAGGTCCTGTTCTTTCTTGTTCTCCCTAAAGCTCGCCATGCGGTTCTTAGGGCTGTTCTTGAAAAACTTGCCTGCTGTTTTAGCTGGGGCCTTCCTTGTGGCATTAGGTTTCTCCCTCATGCCCTGAAGTCACAAAAATGTGCAAACTACTTTTTACAAACTATAAACAATATGGTGTTCACAAGGTGAAAATATTGTTAACTTTCAATGAGACTATCAATTTTTGTCTATTTAGTTATAACTTTATTTTAAGGAATATTATTTTCAAGATCAACCTCTACCATTCTAATTGATACAATGATGTCTGACAAAAGCAACTGTTGCAAATGAATGTAAAGAAAAACATACACTTTTGTTATGCTTCTAGAAGTAAGCAGTATATTTAAGATATATCAAAGAGAAAATAAAATAATTAAAACAATTTTTAGAAATCAAAACCATGTTTTCATGCAACTATTAGAATTAAATGAGCTATCATGTACCTTTTTCTGCGATTGGTCTTCAAACATGCTGTTCTCATCATTCTTGTGGCTTTTCTTCTGCTGTAATAGAGAAATCATGGTTTATATAGAGAATATTACATGAGTGTAAATTCAATACGGATTTTTTTAAACAAGTTTTATCACATTGATCAAATACGCCTCAGCAAGCTTTCATCAATTTAAGTAAATAAGTTTAATCATTGCGTATCGAACAACCATTATTTGATAATCAAATTGTATCATTAAAACTATTTATTTTATTCACAGCACTAAATCATAAAACATCGCAGTTTAACAATTACACTTTCAATGCTCTTCGTTTATGACGTCACTTCACTAGTTATATACATGTATATCAAAATTATGCAAGGATGTCATTTCATGATAGTGATACCATTTATGATATAAAATACTCTACAAGCTAAAGGACTGCTGTTCCTTTCTTTTTGTAAGTCACGCATCCTAGTCATCTCACGTACATGTATTGTATTGAGATGTTTATTTTTTAACTAAACACAGCACAATATTGCCTTCACAACATTTGCACATTTACTTTTTTCTAATATGATTCAACATAAAGACCACAAGAAGACTCTTGCCCAAGAACAGATATGGGGCCTCATGGTATAAGTGTTAACCTCTTACCTAAGAAGTCATTGGTTTGAGCCCAATCAGAGGAACATTCTTTAGACTTCTCAAAAAGTACAAAGTAATGAGCCCATACTGCTAACATCTTGATTTCAAGTTTCAAACTCAGCCTCAGAAATGCAAATTCTTAACTGTTATAAATTTTCTTTGATGTAGTTGTACTCAATATTAAATGGATAAATAATTGTTCAACATTGTATTTGTAACATATATGGCCAGTTTTACCATTATTGCTAGTTTAACAAGACAGATTAAAAGTAAATAGCATTGAAATCACATGTTGGCGAAATATTACACCAGAAACATGCAACTCGGCTGCAGAGTGGTGGACATAGGATACGAAATATGAGTTTGTTTTCAACTGTTTGGAATAAAAAAAAAATATATGTAGGGAAGCATTTAGATTTGATCTTGAGACGCAAGTGAATACAAACCCAGGATTCTGCCTACGAAACAGACTTGAAAGTGATTCAGGTTTCAGTTAAGCTAAAGACAGAAAGTTTAAACTTCCATTTATTTACTCACTCTCTTGCTATCAATGTCCACTGCAGGTGATCTAGGTGTCCGGTTCAGGGGTACTAGTATGGCTGGAGACTTCTTGCCAGCCGACAGGTCTGGGGTATGAGACTTTGGGGACTGCATAAGCTTCATCTTGCTTTGCTTGCTCTCCTTCAAGTAATTATTGATTAACTTGTTAACAGTTCTTAAGGTACATAAATATCAAATTGGGATAAACTACAAATAGAGTTATATTACTTGAAAAAATTTACTTGCTGTAATCACTCTATGAAATAAATAAAATATCTTACACTTAACATTTAAAAATATCCTCTATCTACTCACATCTATGTCCATAACCTCAAAAGAGCAAGAATCTCCGGAATTGGATTCCTCATCCCCCTCCTTTGCAGCAAACACCACACGCCTCTTCTTTAAAGCAGACGCTGAGACCACTTGCTAAACAAGGATAAATATAGTAACAAAACATATGTACTCATGATATTTAACCCTGTAATGCTAAAACAACCTCATATTTATCTGATAACAATGTACATATGGTGTGTACCATTTCGCACAGCTTCAATAAACTAGAATACTGAGAATCTGATGTGTTGCAGGTGACAGAGTATAACTAGAAACCAGCCAAATAAATAAAAAATAATAATAGAAAACTTACACACAAAAAATGCTTTTGTAACACACTTGGAATTGCTATTTGTATGCTCATTATGACATAGTATTGACAATACATGTATTGAGTTCAAGGTGAATAACGTAATTCCCTTTTTAGATTTAGTCAATATTAAGGTTTTGCATGAAGACTATGCAATCAATACTAAGACTATGACAACCAACATCTTCACTGTTTTTAACAAACTGTACAAAGAGACAAACCTTTAAGATGCTCCTCTGGGGTGTCTTGGCAGAGCTCGGAGTCTGGTAGACCTGGGGTGTCCGGGGAATGTTTGGTGTTTTGGGGACAGAAGGGGTCTTTGGCACAGTTAGGGTTTTTAAAGGAGCCTTCTTCACAGGTTCTGCAACAATCTCTTCCTCTGAATCCTTGAAGGAAGACATGATAGCATGATTTATTTAAGGACATAAATATGGTCTAAAAACATAGTTTGGGTGTAACAAAATAACTTTAACATTTTTACTTTTATATTTCTGTAGAAACTGTTTTTTATTTAATTGATAGTTCCATAAATTTCCATAAAAAACATGTAAATAACACATATACATGGAATTGCTGAGCAAGCAAGATATACATTGAACTACATTTTAGATCAGCTTGGAAAAATAACAAATTCCAGCTCCAAGACATTACCCTTAATTGTTTTTAATAATTATACAATGTAGCAATCTAAATGCAAGAACATATTCATAGATATACCATTTCAAAGTCTGGCACTGCCTTCTCCTTGCTTCTACTCCTGGGCTTGTTAATGAGCAACCGGCCACCCTGCTTGGGTGTGGAGGTGCTTTGATGGCTGGGGGTGTAAGTCTTGTTTGGGAATGGGCTAGTCTGGACCACTGTGGTACTTGTGCTCTTAATGAACATCTTCTCTAGCTCTTTCTGTAGGCCCTTCAACTCTCCATCCTAGGTTCAAAAATTCTATGCTATTGTACTCAATGGGTTATGATAATTACTGAAAGTTTAGCTTTTTGTTGGCTTTCATTTACAGCAATACCTTACAGGGTTTTTACCCACCATTTTATGGAAGGGAGCCAGAGCCTTTTTGATTGTGAAAAATGCATTAGTTTTGGCTGAATTTTGAAATCCTTGTTTAACCAAGAAATTAACAATAATGCTATTTAAAGACTGAGAAAGCAAAAGACTTTGATCAGATTTGTTCCTTATGTCAGAGGCAAACAATGATTCTTTTCCACAAAAACCTTTAAGGTCATCTTTCTTAAAAATATCAGTTCTCAATTCTTTTTCGGTTAATATACATACATAAATACCTTCTCTGAGTTTAATTTTTCCAGTTCCATCAGTTTGGTTTCCTTCTCTGTGTAAGTTCTCTGTAAACTCTCCTATAACATACATAAAAATTGCAGTTTACTTATTAAGCAGTAAACTAATATCACACCAACTACCTTTTAACTCTGGTCAAAGCTATAACAAAGTGTTTTTGGATTTCTTTTTGAAAAAACTAATATTGGTGCGTTCTCAAGTGCAAAGCATTCTTTATTGTTCTAAGAGGTGCAATTGTCATTAAAGAACAACTTAGCATACCATTTCATGACCTGAAGCTGACACAGTTTTTCGCAGCTGTTCATTTTCAGCTTCAAGCTTGGCTATCCTGTCACCATTCTGAAAGATGTCTTATATAAAAAATATATCTCATACAGTATACATGCATTTAAAGTATGACAAAGTTGTGCTACCATTCAGAGATGTTTTGATGTTATTGTGTTTTTTTTAAACAATATTTCAACATATTCTTGATTTATTCAGTGGATCAGCTTTTATATTTTTTAAGCATTTGTCACAAAAATCAACAAAATAACAATGGAAAAAATTGTTTATAATTATACTGTATTATTATACTTTATTCATCACTCATCTGATAAACATGCATTTCAACCTCTTTGTCTATTTCAACCTCTTTGTCTTGTTCCTTCTTCAGAGTATCCAGCTGTGTCTTCAAGGTGGTCAACTGCTTCTGTTTATCAGCGAGTATCTTGTCACTGTCCGCCTTGTATCCCTCCATGATGTAAATCATCTCTGATCTCTGAGCCTCACAGTCCTTCACAGCTCTCTCCTTGTCGGCAACACTCTGGTCTGCTAGGGCCTGTAGTTCTTCAGCCTATGAAAGAAAATTGAGGAAAAAGAATATTGAGGGATAAAATTTGCGCCATTTTTGTGAAATTGATGCAAAGTGTACAAGGCCAAACATTAGAAGTCCAGCTTTAAATGTTAACACTTCTTTAAATAGATAGAGCAAGATCACTGTATGCCTGAAATTATTGTCGTTTTTCTCAAAGATCAAGATGCATAATCTCACTGTCTTAGTTTAATGAGAGGCTTGCCCTCTTGTTACATTATGTGACATAAACTAAGATGTAAAATCTTTCAAGTTTCTTTGTCCTTGCCTTTTGTCTTGTTTGTTCCATCTCTTGTGTAGCAGTATCCAGTTGTTCCTGTATATCCTGTAGGTTAGACTTTAGCTCTGATAGTTGGCTGTCCTTGTTCTCAAGGTTCTTGGTGCTTGATGTGTTTTTACCCTTCAAACTCTTAATCTGAATAATATATCAATGATTCATTTCAAATCAACATGCTTTCAGAAACATTTAACAGATTATTCTAGTACCTCAAATGAACTAAGAAATTAGCGAAAGGAAGAATTTTATAAGTGTTCTAAGCCACCTCATCAATTATTTACCTCACCTTAGAAAACTTATATTGTGAAAACCCACAACGTAAAAAAAAATCTACAATAATATCAGACCTCATTCTCAAGTTCCCTGATCTGTTTGTTCTTAGCCGTAACATCTGACTTAAGAGTCTTGTTCTTTGTCTCCAGATCACTCATTGCCTTCTCCTTGTGTGTCAGTTGACCCTGCACAGCTTCATCCTTCCACATAGAATGGGTGTATTTATATCAGTATTGAAGATGCACAAAAAATAAAAATAAAATTTATTTACTTCAACACTTAATCAAAATCTATAATTTCAAACAAATTCATTAGCGAAAAAATGTTAGTTCATACAAAACTGTTACACATTACTTGTTCTGAATTTTAATAAAAGCAACCCTTTTCAATCATAAATGTATCAATTATCATTCATAATTGAAAATGACATAAATTGTGCAACATGGACATAAAACCTTCAATTTGTACTTTTGGATCGGAGATAAACAAACATAGGGGTCATCTACCTGAAGAACCTGCATACTAAGTATAAAGTTCCTGCCTCCAAGTATGAATTTTTTGGGACCAAGGGTTCCTTAGTTATTGAGCGGAAAGAGGTGTGACGTACAACCAAGTGATCAAAATATTGTTTTTTTCCTAATGGTCACTCTGACCTTGACCTACTGACTTTAAAATCAATATGGGTCATCTACTAATCAAAAAGCAAACAAAGTTGCTGGGCCCAAGGTGTCATCAATTGTAAATGAGCAGAAACTGCATTTTTACATCACTTTCACTGCAACCTAAGCGGAAGTCGTTTTTTCACCTCAAGGTCACTCTAACAATGACCTTTGGCCTACTAATCCAAAAATCAATAGGGGTCACCAACTAGTAATGACCAATTAGCATATCATGTATGAAGTTCCTGGGTGCAAGCGTTCTTAAGTTATTGAGCAGAAACATTATTTTCACCTCAACGTCACTGCAAACTTGACCTTTGACCTACTTATCCCAAAATCAATAGTGGTTATCAAATAGTCATGACCAACTGGCATACCAAGTATTAAGTTTCTTGGTGCAAGCGTTCTTATATATTTTACGGGAAACTGTTTTTTCACCTCAATAGGGGTCGTGTTCTGGTGATGACCAACTTACATACAAAGTATTAAGTTCTTGGACCTAAAGGATCTTCAGTTGTTGAGCTGAAACCGTTTTTTCACCTCAAGGTCATTGCAACCTTGACCTTTCACCTTCTGAACTAAAAATCAATAGGGGTCATTATCTGGTCATGACCAACCTGTATACGAAGTATGAAATTCCTGGGATGGACGGGCAGACAGACTGATGCACAGGGCAAAAACATTGGGAAGACATAATTCTTCTACAGTTATTTGGAAAAAAAATGAGAGAAAAATACATATTGTCAACATGTACACACGTTCTGTTGTCTCTCTTCCATAAGGTTTTCATTATTCTCCTTGAGCAATGTCAACTCTGATTCCAGCCCTTCCAGCTGATCTCTGAAAAATGTGATCTATATAAATATATGCATTGTGTAATAGTATGGTTTGTCATTTGTCTGAAATGCATGTCTGAAATTTATGTAACTCATAAATCAATATACCTGTTTGAAGTAAGTAGATGGAATTTCCACTGCTGCATCACATTATTATAATCCTTAGTAATTGTATGAAATGTCTAGCAAATGCTTTCTCCATAACTCTACCAGATTAACTCGTAGTTTTGAGTGCCAGCATTGAGTCAACGCTGTGCACTTGTCAAACTTGTCCACCATTTGCATTTTGTAGGTTACAGCTTAGTAAATTATTCAAATCAGTAAATTGAGTCATTTCTAACATTTAAATGTGATGTTATATTGTATTTATGTATGATTTATTGTATTGTTTTAAATTCATATTAATATGTTGTGTGTTATTTAAGGTATCACCCCAGATCTCTAATGCTGGGGAGCACTATTTCACTATTGTTCTTGCGGAATGCTGGTGTAATGCTGGGCTCACTTATCTTATAAGCATCACTGTTTTACTTCAAAGAAGTCAATGCTGCATTGTATTGTTAAAGAGTATATGTTAATTTCTCTACTTCAAGACCTTATATTCACCTTTTAAGTGAATATTATATTATTTATGTTTCATACAAAATATGAGCCGCATTACTCTGCCAGCGTTGCTGGTGAAAATACCCAATTCTGATTGGTTGCCAGCAACGCCGGCGATGAATTTTTGCGATGGAGTCAGTTGTCAGTAGTCACTCGTCTGTAGTCAGTCATCAGAGTAACCTACACTTAACTAAACCAGCCATGAAAAAGAGCTTTGCTGGTAATTTCTACATTATATAAAATTCTAACTACATTTAATACCTTAATTAACTACATAATTATATACCTACAAAAATACTACTAGCATACTTAAACAATTAAAATACAAAACTGACTACTGGTTCCATTGCTGACTCATGTAATAAGTAATTGACTAGAGAACGTGAATAAATTAATAGAAATCCTGACAAATCTTGAGTTTCAATCTTGAATGATTAGAAATTTGAACCGCCCGGCTTACAATATGTATGTAATGCCATCAGTGAAAATGAGTATTGTGGAGGAAAGTGAGGTTTCACTTTTTGCAAGGTTTTGTGTCTCAAAAGCAGGCAATCACATTTTACATGTTCCCTTAATTTAATTTTGCACAGTTTTCATTTTTTTTTGTTAATCATACCTCTTGGTTAAAATTTGTTTTCTCTTGTTAACATGAATAACAGGACTCATTATTGTTCTGCATATATATGTTTTTGCATTTTGGTTACAAATTTTAGCAAAGATCATCTGCATCAGGTTCAGCATTTATAATCTATTTTAAAATAATATAAGTATGTCTAGTACAAAATCACAAATACTATTGAAATTCATTGAGATAAATTGTAAAATCTATAATAACAAATTTGAAATGTGAGTACAGTTTTCCAAATTTTATTACACTGACCTTAGCTCCGATTCTGACTGGCAACTGCTTTCTAGATCTGAAGACAGTTTACAGTTCTTCTTGTTAAGGTTCTGAAAAAAATGATACATAACAAAACTGTCTAAGTGTTCTTAATATTTCATCACAGACATAAGAATGATATGGATTTAATGGTTTTCAAAATTTTGCTCTGAAAGTGTCAAATTTAGATTAGATATATAAAGGATATATATTATAAGAGTACACTCACTTCCACTTCTTTCTCCAGTTTGTGGACCTGTTTTTCCTTGTGAGTGACATCTTTTCTACATTCTAACAGTTCCTGCTTAACACCATGGAGATCTGCGTTTGACTTCTCCTGGGTTTGCCTGCAAAACAGTAGAAATTTTCATAGCAAAGGTTTAACAAACAAAACATGAAACAGACATAAAAACACGATTGCCTCTCTGTAAGAGCAGCACTTAATATGAGTTTTATGCTATCACATTTTATCTTCAAATAACAAGAAAACAACCGCTCGTTTTCAATTAACGAAAAACAATCCTCCTACTGTGCAGTTTGTAAGGCCATTTCCAGTGCCTCAATGCGCTGTGACATGTCAGTGATCTGGCAGGCTTTCTCTGTTAGCTCCTTCTGTAGGTCCATTAATCCTGACTGTAAGCGAAACATTTCTGTATAATTTAACATTCTTAAAATGGATAAATAGTTCCCCTAATCTTAATTTATGACAAAATTAAGACTGACAGTTTTAGTCTAGAAAATGTAATTAACAAGTGAAAATAGTGCTGCTTGAATTTGAATGCTTGCATTCCAATGTATTTCACAGTCATGAAAATAAGACTCTTAGATGAACAAGCATTAGTATTTGACATAAAAAAAACAAGCATTACTATATAAAATCCAGCATTTAAACAGGCTTAAAAGCATTTTACTTTTAAAGTGAATACTTTGAGGACTGTGTTAATTTTGACCACTGATAACATGAGTTCAACCATACCTGTTTGTTGCACACATCTGACTCATACAGTTTAATTCTTTCATTCATCTCCATCTTCTCTGCTTCCAGGGTTGTCATGTGACCTTGGATCTTATTCAACTGATGCTGAAGAAAACACATTTACATGCAGGTGATGATATATTCAGTTTTAGATCAAAGGTTCACTTATTTATACTATTCAAAACTGTCAACTTTATCTCAAACAAACTAAAACTATTTGGTTTTCTTCATGTATGATAATTAATGAACAAATAATTATCTTAAAAATATCATAAATTTCTTATCAATAAACTCAAAGATTGAAAGATAGCATGGAATTCTATTATCAGTAAGCCAAGATCTCTATCTGGCAATCACAACAATCAATATTTTCTTCTTTTCAATTTTCTAATGCACATGAAAATACTATCATTTTTCATTTTAATATAACTTCAGTAGTATGTAATATGGGTTTGCCAGGGCAGTTTAGTACATTTGGGGGATCTATTTTTAAGCAAGTCTCAAAATGTATCTAACTGCGCTGTGAATCCCATATTGAAAACTACTTACTTTCAAGACTTGTTCTCCTTCCTCATGGCTGGTTGTTGCTCACCCTGTATCTGACCTGCCAAACACAATTGTCTTCATGCTGGGGTAACTAGGCCTGATCATTTAATTTTTATTGATAGAAATTCAACCTACCAAGAGTTGTTCCCCTTCCTGCTGGCTGGTGGACAGCTGACCCTGTAGCTGGGATATTGTGACTGTCATCTGGCCCATGGCAGCACAGTTCTCCTCATGCTGAGCAAGTAGCTGTGCCTTTAACAACGAAAACATGCATAAGCGTCCACCAGGTTAATTTAAAAGCATATGTAACTGTGATGACGGAATCTTACTCAAAGGTTAATCTTGATCCAATGTGTTTACAATGTAATGTAGGGTCTTAAAACAAGTCCTAAAACATGTTTTTCTGATGTAGTGTTTTCTCAAAATGAATTCATTATCTTCCAGTTCTTTACAAGATATTAAAAATATATATTTGCATTTTCATAATAACGATATATACTGAATACATGAAAAGCCTAACATGATTTGCAAGACATACATTTTGGACTTCCAGTTCCTTTATCCGATGTTCCAACTCCACCTTCTCCATGATAAGCATATCTGGAAAATACAATAATGTTATACAAGCAGTGAAAGTAATTTCTGTTTTTAATTATTATTTAAAACATTCAATCCAAATGTTACTGATAAATTCAAATTTATACAATCGCAATATTATGTTATATCTTATTCTGTATAATAGTACCTACTGAAAGTATGCAAAAACTATTATTACAAGGTTACGTAGCCACAATTTGCAATTATTTCCAGTCAAACCTTTTGAGCTCTTGACTTCTTGTATGGTAGAATTAGCCTTTTCAAGGTCAAACTCTAGAAACTTGATCCTACAAAAGAAAAGTCATTTTAAGGATGAGTAATTCATTCAATCATCATTTCAGAATGTTTTTTGCAGCAGATGCGTTTAGTTGTTAAAACTAACTCATAATTAAAACTCATAATGAAATTCAGTTCATTTAATTATTAATGGGTAAGATTTGAATATCTGCAATTATTCCTTACTTGTTGCCCTTCTGGTTGAGGTGGTCCCCTTGTTCCTCCAGTTTCCTCTGCAGTCCCTGTACCTCCTCTGTGTGTTGTTTCTCTCCAGCCTCCTTCTCACCCTGAAGCGTTGAGTGTTGGCTACGTAAGTCGTCCATTTCTGAGTTTCGAGACTTTAAACTGTCCTCTAACTTGGTCTTGCCATCCTGTTACCATGAAAATACAGAGTATTTAAAATGAGCAAAAGCCTGCAGAGGTAAAATATCTCTCATAAATTCATATTTTGGTATCTGGGTCATTGAAATGATCACAAGAACATTGATTTTTGTCTTTAATGAATAAAAGAAATAACAATATTGGATGGTCCAAGTTTTCTTGACAAACATTATTTTTATAACACACGTGACTTCTTGCAGCCATTAAGTGTCTTTTCTAGGACGAACGATTATGGGATATTTTTAATATGTGTGCATGATAAAGCAGAAGATGAATCAATAAACTCATATGTTAAATTTCAAGGCAGCATTTTTGATAATATGAACACCCAAGTTAGACTAGACGCCAAATAGCGACAAGCTGAGCCTTTGACACAGACATAATGCTCCTCCATACAATTGAAATACAGAAAAAAAATGAATTGAAAAATACCAAGAAAGATCATTTCAATCTTTGACCTCTAAACCTTACCTTTGAGGTGCAGACCTGGGTTGTGTACACGACACACGACATCTTAGTGGTGAATCTTCATGCCAAGTTTATTGAAAATTCTAATGCATGGTCAAGATACAGACTGGACACGGACCAGTCCTCTCATTATTATTAAAATATTATTTTCTTTCAAAGAATATGATCGATTAGGGTGCATGCAAACAATCCTGACTAAAAAAATCCTGTCATGTTGAAGAAAAAATAAGACATTTTTTCTAAAAAAAAGCGATGCTGATCAAGCATCGTCTGTAGAGTCAGCCTTCAAAACAAAGGAGCACAGGGGAGAATATTTCAAAAATCATCCTGATAAATGGTCTGTTACTATTAAAACATGTGCAATGATTTAAAATGGATTTAATGTAGGCTACTTTTTAAGGGGAAATTTTGCCCTGTTTCTGAATTCCTAGAATATATTTACCTTAACTAAAGCGAGTTCTTTATTCAAAGCTTCTGTCTTGCTACATTCTTCTTGTAACTCTGTCTCGAGCTGTTTTAAGTTGGACTTCAAGGAGTCTGAAATGGCAGTTAGTCTGCATATTTGAAGGAATAAATGTTGCAACCATTTTAAGGATGAAACATCCTTTGACCGTTTAGCTTTATCAGTGAAAGCAATTTAGTATAAAGAAAGAGACTAAACTGTTTGCTTTTTGAAATCCAGAAAGTCAAATTTTAATTCAAAATCTTGTTTCTTTAATGTTTATTCCAAGAAACCAAACAATTAAACATTCATCAGATGTTACCTATGGACTTTTCCTGGCTGTGTATTTTTTCATTGTTCTTATGGATCTGTGCTCTGATGTCTCTTATTTCAATATTTTTGTTATCCAGCTTTTCATGCAGATGCTTCAACTGAAATAAGTGTCATTATTACATCACTACTTCAAGCCATCAATTATGTTAACTACAAATAGAGAAAAAAATATTCTAATTAGAAACAGGGTCACTTAAAGTTACCATTCCCCTCGCCTGCAGCCCCCATAAAAAGAATTAATAATATCAATTATTTTATTAACTAAATCACTTGCAAATCAACAGTTGAACTTTGAACTACAGCTTTCACAGAATGTGATTAATACCCCCTCACACCAATAATTTTAAAATCTAACCTTGTATGACAAAGATATGGACCTGACACAGACTATAAAACTATCATCAGTAATAGGCTTATATAGCAAAACATACTAATCAGAAGATTGCTGTGACCTTGACATTGAAGGTAGGGACCCTGGACTTGTGCCTGACACAGTCATGCTATGGTGGTCACTTTGCCAAATAATTTTAAAATAAGACTAAGAATGAGAAAGATATGGACCGGACAAAAACGGGACAGACCGATAGACACATACTTAGTTCAGAAGGTTGCAGTGATCTTGACCTTAAAAATAGGGACATGGGTCTTGTGGTCAACACAACCTTATGCTATTGTGGTCATTTCTGCCAAATGATTTACAATCCGACCATGGATAAAAACGAGATAGGCTGACGGAAGGACATAAACATGTGCGTAATTCCTTTATAGTTATATAAATAGTACTTGAACTATTGTAATATTCCACAAATAGGCATAAACTTTTTAGAATAACTGTTACACAAATATATATTCACACAAAAAAAAGAAACTCTAATATATCTCAGGCTCATTTGAAATGTCAAAACTGGGGAAACTCGGAACTTTTTTTAATTCCAAGAATTTTCCAACATTTTTTAAATTCTGCAGGCAAGAATATAAACCACTCCTGGGGACCTTTTCATCTAGAATCATAGGAGCATTTCCAGTTGTGTTGTACTAGGTACAAAATTGCTCTAAGGATGAAATAACCCTCTTGACAAGACTTTTCTACACTACCAACCTGTTCCTCTGCCTCGTCTGCCTTTGTCTTCATCTCAAGCTTCAGGTTACGACTTTCATCTTCTGCTGCTTCCACTATAAAACAAATTATAATGTTTGAAACAAAGCAGGGTTCTTAACTGGTTTAGTTAAGAGCACTTAACTCTTGTTAGCGCAAGATGATAATTATTAACTTAATAGCACTTTGGTATGCAACTGGGCATAAATAAGCTAAAATTTAGCCAACTAGTAAGTAAATCAAGTACACTTAATCTGAAGTAGGAAGAATTTTAGTCCCAGGCCAAATGTAACAGGGGATCAACTGGTTATCCACTGATAACCAAAATAGCATAACCACACATAAAACATGCACCAAAGAAACAAATAACTTTAATGAGATTTCACACACTTCCAGTCTGTAACTGAGTAGACAGAATCACTAGTAGACCAACAGCCTGAGCCTAACAGACTTTGACTGGATTCACAGTCATTGAAATTAGACTTTTGGATAAACAAGCCCGAATTCTTATTCTGTTGCTTGGCATCAAATTTTTTAACAAGCCCTGCTATATAAAATTCAAAATTTGAGCAAGCCTGGAATACTTTTTTCCAGTGCAGGGCTTGTGGGGTTGTGATGATTTTGACTTGACTCCTACATTTTAAAATTGGTGAGTCTTGCAGATTATTCAGAAGCCAAGTCATTAACAAGCAAAATGGTTGAATTGATATCCCCCGCCTGATTGGGCTAAGTCACGGAATGAAAATCAATTGTTGATGAAATATATATATATATATATATATATATATATATATATATGAGTTTGAGTTTGTATAAATAAGCTAAAATTTAGCCAACTAGTAAGTAAATCAAGTACACTTAATCTGAAGTAGGAAGAATTTTAGTCCCAGGCCAAATGTAACAGGGGATCAACTGGTTATCCACTGATAACCAAAATAGCATAACCACACATAAAACATGCACCAAAGAAACAAATAACTTTAATGAGATTTCACACACTTCCAGTCTGTAACTGAGTAGACAGAATCACTAGTAGACCAACAGCCTGAGCCTAACAGACTTTGACTGGATTCACAGTCATTGAAATTAGACTTTTGGATAAACAAGCCCGAATTCTTATTCTGTTGCTTGGCATCAAATTTTTTAACAAGCCCTGCTATATAAAATTCAAAATTTGAGCAAGCCTGGAAGACTTTTTTCCAGTGCAGGGCTTGTGGGGTTGTGATGATTTTGACTTGACTCCTACATTTTAAAATTGGTGAGTCTTGCAGATTATTCAGAAGCCAAGTCATTAACAAGCAAAATGGTTGAATTGATATCCCCCGCCTGATTGGGCTAAGTCACGGAATGAAAATCAATTGTTGATGATATATATATATATATATATATAATATATATATATGAGTTTGATTGCAACTGTTTGAAATAAAAAAAAATATTGTATATAATGTAACATTTAGAATTGACCAAGAAACCTAGTTTATGACTCCATGTTACCCAGTTCCAAACTGATCTAAGATTTCATCAAGGCAAACATTCTGATCAAGTTTCATGAAGATTGGTCCAGTTATATGCAAAAAATATAGCCTCTAGAGTGTCCACAAAATTTGACTTGAAGTGACCTCATTTTTGACCCCACATGACCTACTAGTTTCAAAATATTCCAAGATTTCATCCAGACATTCTGATTAAGTTTCATGGAAAATAGAGCAGATGTATTGCCTCTAGAGTGTTCCAAAGATTTCTGTAAGATATGACCTAGTGACTTAGTTTTTGACCCATTAACCCACTTTTAAAACGCAGTCGAAATTCAACCTAAGAGAACATTCTGACCATGTTTGAACTAAATCAGACCAATCACCACCATAAAATAGTTTCGACAAGATTTTTGAAAGATTTGACCTAGTGACCTAATTTCTAATCACATGTGACCCAGTTTAAAACATGTCCAAGAGTTCATCAAGGAAAACATATTGATCAAGTTTCATGAATATAAGACCATACATATTGCCTCTAATGTGTTTCAAAGATTTTTCTAAAATTTGACATAGTGACCTAATTTTTGACCCCATATGCCCCACTTTTACAAGCGGTCCATATTTCATCAAGGGGTACATCATGAACAAGTTTGAACATAATCCGACCAATCATTTCCATTCCGGACAAAATAAAGATTTGACCTTGTGACCTAATTTTCAATCATATGTGACCCAGTTTTAAATAAGTCCAGGATTTCATCAAGGAAAACATTCTGATTAAGTTTTATGAATATTTGACCATGTATTATGCCTTTAGTATGTTCCAAAGATTTTTCTAAGATTTGACCAACTGATCCAGTTTTTACACCATGTGACCCACTTTTTTAAGTGGTTCATATTTCTTCAAGGGGTACATCATGACCAATTTTGAACATAAATTGACCAATCATGGTTCTGGACAAGATATTTCTAAGATTTGACCTAGTGACCCAATTTTTGATCATATGTGACCCAGTTTTATTAACGACCAAGAGTTCATCAAGGAAAAAGGATAAAGTTTCATGAATATTTGACCATGTATAATGCCTCTATGTTCCAAAGATTTTCTAAGATTTGACCTAGTGACCTAGTTTTTGATCCCATGTGACCCACTTTTAAATGTGGTCGAGAAATGATCAAGGAGAACATTCTGACCAAGTTTGAACTTTTTCTGATCAATGCCTACCAAGATATGGTACCGGACGGACGGAAGGACGGAGTGATGGACGGACAACGCCAAAACAATATCCCCCTCCTGAAATCTTCGTTTCGGCGGGGATAACAATTTGTAACCAATAGTGACTGGGAGTCTGAATGACTCCTACATTGAATTCGAAAATCCATTTTGCAGAATGTTTATGAGCATTGTATGCTTACACTGATTTGTGAGCTTCTTGTGTGTTTCACTGCTGGTGGTTCGAAGTTCTGCAAACTTTTCAGACAATGTCTGAAATAGATCATATTAATATAATATTGTTATTGACAAAGGAAAAACATTCAAGGATGCATAGTTTAATAGCTCCAAATCAAATTGTGTCAATATATTAATTAAATAATTTCACTTATTTCATACCCAACTTTTAAGTAAAAAGTAACATGTCTCAAATCATTTGTGCTATTATTTCTTCTACTTTTAATCATCAACCCATAGAATTCTCATTCTGCAAACTCATTTTCACTTGAAACTTTGACAACTTAATGGCCATTATAAGACAATGTTAACACTTTTAAAGCACTTGTTTAGTTGTACGTATGACCTCAAACTGTGATTTATGTCCAGTTTCCAATTTCTGCAGTTCTTCCTTCTCTCCTTCACCTGCAATTCAACAGTAGACCACAGATTCGCATTTATAATTTAATTCTTAATATCTAAACATGTGACACAAAATGTCAAGTATTATAAAGATAGATGATACAAATTTCTAAACACATATTGTATTGTGTCCCTATAAATATGTGTACTATAAATAATTGTAAGCGTGTTTTACAGTAAACAATCTCTGAGATAAAGACACATTTTTTTCAACAGCAAGATTATTTGCCTACTTCACATTTTTTATAACAAAAAAAAATGTTAAAGGGACAGGTCAATCAATTAATAAGAAATTCAGATTACTGGTAATCCATTTTGTTTTATTTTTAGTTACAGCAACATTCACCTTGGTCCCTAATTGGAACCAAATACAATCCCATGAAAGGTCTCCATAAATTCTTCCTATATACAAATTTGGTCACAATATGTCAACCCAATAATAATTTATAAGAAATTCAGTTTCATTCTTTTTTTTATATTTATTGATAACAGTGACCTTGATCTTGACTCAAGGAGTCAAGGGGCCCACACTCAATCCCATGAAAG
Source organism: Mya arenaria (assembly GCF_026914265.1). Lineage (NCBI taxonomy): Eukaryota > Metazoa > Mollusca > Bivalvia > Myida > Myidae > Mya > Mya arenaria. The sequence goes on along the minus strand of NC_069127.1, from coordinate 69,749,580 downwards.
GTCTCAATAAACTCTTTCTATATACCAACTTAGGTAACAACATGTCAATCCTAATTAAAGTTAATTAGTTTCATAAATTATGAGAGTTTGACACCTACAGCCCAAAAGCCTTATCACCCGCCTGCCCAAACAATGACATATGTTATTCTAGTAACCAGGTTTCACTATGTTTTTTACAAAAAACCTTAGGCTTAAAGAGAAAACACTTAAGCATGTCAATTCTAAAAACACAGAAGCCTACATGTGATAATGTTTTCAAACTTACAATTGCCAATTCTGTTTTCAGCTCTGGTAAGATGGTCTTTTAAAACTGAACACATATGCCGTGTTGCATTTACTCTGAAAGCAAATAAATATGACTTAATATTAATATTTAAATTAGGGATGGCAACGAGTAGTAAAATCTTTCGATCGAGTACTCAGGTACTCGATTACTCGGAAAAAATGAATTTGTTTTCGGGAAAGACAATATCGTGTAGATATGTATCGTTAATGGCTTATATTGTGCGTTGGTTATATAAATGGTCATTTTCATCTTTAAATTAGACTTTCATGATGTACTTTAACAGAAAATTAAATAAAGGAAAACAAATAAATGCTGTTTCAGCTTCGAATTTTGTCTTTTTCATTTCACTTTAATGATTTTATATATAACTGCAAATTAGCTGGAAAGTTAAACCCGGATTTTATTCGAGCATCTATAGATAGACGAGGTTTATAATGAACATCAATCTAAATTACAATGAACGATGATTAATAGCATACATAAAAAATAATGAACGAAATACTTTGTACTGCATTATTGTTGTTTACCTTATTAATATTCATAATTCTTGATTAAAGATATCAACCAATCAATTGTGATAATCATTGCAAAAATAGTTAAAATACGCCCATTAAGAAATCAATGCCTGTAACGGTCGCTACTTGTTCGCTCGTTAGCGTCCATTGTTTGGTGAAAGGTCTCTAATTGGTAAACAATAGAATTGTGAAGGTGAAAGTTCCGCTATCAAAACTTTGCTAACTGACTTCAGTGCTAATTAAAAATTGGGGCCCTTTGTTGACAGTTTGCAACTCTCGAGTAGTGAATTGGTACTCGAGTACTCGGACGTTCGGTCGAGGACTTGAGTACTCGTTGCCATCCCTAGTTTAAATACATAAAATATTTTTTAACATAGTTGAAAAAATAGATTTTTTGTTATGAAATTATATTAAATTTAAAAAGCTAATGTTAAATTGTAGGTACCTCAAGCAGTACATCAAGAATCAGATTTTAAAGAAATGTATAATGTCCCAACATGTATCAAGTGACAAGAATAGCACCCTTTCAGTTGTAAATCAGTACCTTTTCTCGGTGCAATTGACTGCTTTAAAAAACTGTTTATCCTTAAAAAAAAAACTCAATTCTTCCAAAAAAAATCATATTATTATCATCTTCCTATCATGGATGATGCCCATTCAAGAAATAAAACAAGGAGAGAAGTCTTAATATTAGCTCTAAGCTTTCTCTTCAATCCTTTTACCCTGTATACTTGTAACATGCTGATATATTAACAACATATAAATAAATACTGTTTAAACCAAGAAATAAAATAACAAGAGCTGTCACAGAGACAGCGCGCTCAACTATTCCGCCGCTTTTCAGTGTAGGAATTGAAAAGTTTTGGTAAAACATGCATGGATCACTGTTAGATTAGATTTCAATGCAATACATGATGTGCTGAGATATTAACATAAATGTGGTAACATGGAACATTTTAACCAGAATTTTTAAGTCTAATAATAAAGGAAACAATAACAACGTAAAAAATTAATTTCATGCGGTATAGTAAAGTGATATATCCTTTTAAAGGTTACGTCATTACAAACTCAAATATGCACATTTTTTTAAAATCCATCAATTTTAGACAAAATTATGGCCCTTTTAATTTTACATTTTTATCAATTTTTCTGCCAAAATAGGTCAAATTAAAAACTTTGGAATTAAAATGAAATAAATAATGTAAAACAACACATTATGGTTCTTTTCTATAAATTTAATACACATTTCAAATCAGAGCTTAAACAATGTTTTAAGCAAATTATTTTACGTTAAAAAATGATGAAAAAACGTCTATTTTTAAGAAATTTTAAAAATGCCGTATATTTTGAAGAATGAGCTAGCAAAGGTTAAAGTCAAAGAACATTTACATTCTTCCATTCACTGCTTGAATGTTGCATTTTTACAAGTATTATCAATAGGAAGATTAAAGGCAAACAAAAAATTAGTTGCCATGGTAACCATTCAATAAAAATACAAAAAATGCTAAGAAACATCGCTTTTTGTTAAAAAGGTGAATTATGTATATCTTGCATTGATTTGCCTGACAATTGTAAAAAAGGTGAACTTAAACCCATCTATCAATTCTGAATATTTTAATATAAGTATGAGATTGTCAGCAATTTTCACGGTTAAATTATAAATATAATTGTATACAAAGTATGACCAAATGAATAAAAAATAACAGAAATATTTCATTGACTGAAGCGGACATGCTAAAAAAGTATAACATTGAAAATTGAGACATTGAAAGGTTTTTAGACAACAATTTCAGTTTCCTAAGAAAAATAGACTCTAGTGACCATGGCAACTGTTTAAAGTGACACACTTATTCAATATCAATGCATACACATGTATAACAAACATATACTTTTACTGTTAACCCTTTAACAACTTACTTAATAATTCATTCATGGAAAATATTTAGTACTGATAACAATATTGTAACGGTGTATTTAATAGCTGAAACGCATAAATATTAAATGATTGGTGAATGCTAAAAGATTTACTGCGATCTACTATGAACTCAAATGGTAGAAATACTGTGTTTTATGCACATTTCCTATAAATTAAAATAGGTATCCTTCATTAGAACCATTGTTATTCATCCTTTTTGGAATAATAAAACAATAGTATTAATTGTGGTAAATTAATTGTGTGGGAAGAGTGCATCGTTAAAAGAACTGACTTTTTTTAAATTGTCATGGAAACTATAAACACGAATAATACCACTTACTGTTTAGAAACAAACAAAAGGACAATATTTATGTTTCAAACCAAATTTAAAATACTTTTGTGGTTAATAATTGGATTCAAAATGTGCATAGATTTGGAATCAAAATGTCCATGCATGTATTTGTAACCATTCATAACATGTGAAGTTTTACACATAAAAAGACAACATTTTATATGGAACCTTTTTCACTCTATAATCACTCAAAAAGTTGTAGGAACTGTTCATGCTGTACCGGGGTATTTGGAAGTGCAGAAACTTCTTATTGCAAGAAAATTAATCCTCTTTGCACTACACTGTAATCTTGGATATTGCAGGAATTGAGAGAGAATCTGTGAGACACTTCATGGTATGACTGTTGCATGATAGACCCACTGTCAAATACTGAAAAATACTGTCAAATTACACCAAGCTGATTTTTTCTCAGAAACCATCATGAGCCTGAAAATATAACATAGGAATGTGTTGATTTCAATACACATGTACGCAAAAGAAACTACATGCATTCAGTTTATATGGCAACATACATAAACACACAGTGTTAAAAGGTTTTATCACAATTAATGAATGGAATACATTATGTTACCAGATATTATATCAATACAGTTGACATAAATACAGAGAGAAGTAGGATTTTCTAATTTAAAACTTCATATTGTTCAACATTTTTGTACATAGCAAATTACTTTTATTATTCCTCAAAAAGGTCAACATTATATTTTTAATAGAGCAAACAAATACAATTTGACAAAAAAAGTACATGTACATACAATTAGATTACTGAATCTGCATCAGTCAGGTGAGAGTGAAACTGAAAGTAAAAAGAAACATATTGAAGATAATTATGTATTAGGTATTCAGAGAGGGACAACTAATGTAATGAGGTTTGATGTCTATACACAGTTTGGTATTTATCAGAATCAATTTAAGAATCAATTCAACTTCACAGCTCAGAAAAATGCCAAAAGCATTTATTTTACAAATAATAAAATGTGTCATCATACAAAAGGTCACAGTTTATAAAGAGTTCTCAATAACTTACAATAAGGTATAATTCCAAAGAAAATTAAGCAAATGGCATGTTCATGAGATATTTTCTGGTAAATATGCATCATAGTTCTAATTAAGTAACCTCGGTTTTGCAATCCTTCCCATCATTCTGAGTGGCTGAATTTGAGTGGCATGAATGTATTCTATGGCTTTATATCTCTATGAAAAGAAGAAAAGATTAAATAAACATTTCGCACCGCGAAACGGAGCATTATACGCCAGAAGGATTCGGCTTGAGGTCTTTAATAAACATTTCGCTGAGAATACAAGTTTAAAAGTAGCAGGACTTGGAAAGTGCTCACAACACATCCTTTTAATGTAGCAATAATTTGTATAAAGTTATCTAAAAATTGCTTTATTGGTTACAAAGTTGTGGCTAGGACACGTTTTCTAAAAATTCCTTTATTAGTAGTAACACAAAGTTGTGGCCTGGACACAGAATTGCTAACGGAATTGCTAACGCCCCCCAGTGAAATTAGCCTTTGAGGTACAGACCTGGAAAGCATGCTTGACAAATCCTTTTAATGTAGAGATGATTTGTATAAAGTTATTTGAAAATTGCTTTAGTAGTAACCCAGTTATGGCCTAGACATGGAATTGCTAACGTCCCCCCCCCCATGGTGATTCTAGTGTTTGAGGCATGGACCTGGAAATTGCCACGACACATCCTTTTAATGTAATGATGCTTTGTATAAAGTTATTTGAAAATGACTTTATTAGTGACCAAGTTGTGGCCCGGACACGGATTTGCTAACGCACCCCCATGGTGATTCTAGTCTTTGAGGTATGGACCTGGAAATTGCGCGCGACACATCCTTTTAATGTAGTGATGATTTGTATAAAGTTATTTGAAAATCGCTTTATTAGTTACCAAGTTATGGCCCGGACACGGAATTGCTAACGCCCCCCAGTGAAATTAGCCTTTGAGGTACGGACCTGGAAAGCATGCTTGACAAATCCTTTTAATGTAGAGATGATTTGTAAAAGGTTATTTGAAAATTGCTTTAGTAGTAACCCAGTTATGGCCTGGACATAGAATTGCTAACATCCCCCCCCCATGGTGATTCTAGTGTTTGAGGTATGGACCTGGAAATTGCGCGCGACACATCCTTTTAATGTAATGATGCTTTGCATAAAGTTATTTGAAAATGACTTTATTAGTGACCAAATTGTGGCCGGGACACGGATTAGCTAACGCACCCCCATGGTGATTCTAGTCTTTGAGGTATGGACCTGGAAATTGCGCGCGACACATCCTTTTAATGTAGTGATGATTTGTATAAAGTTATTTTTCAAAATCGCTTTCTTAGTTACCAAGTTATGGCCCGGACACGGAATTGCTAACGGACGGACAGACGGACAGACAATGGAGGCCATAACATAATACGACCCTTCGGGCGTATAAAAAGGGAAAAAAAGACCAATAAATGACATAGTTGACCATCCATGAATTGGCAGACTTACTATTAAATGTGTAAAAATACTCACAATATTTAGTCAGAAAGTAAGAACAGCCATTTATGAAGCCAGTGAAGTTTAAAATCATTTCAAATGAATAATCACAACATTGAGTTGAAAATTAATGACAGCAATTGAAATCCTATCATGACAGGAATTCCAATAAATTTGAAGATTAATAATGTTTGAAAAGTTGAATAATTTTACAGAGAGTGATTTTATAATCCAAGTAACAATACAGAACATAACAATGTTATGTGTCCTGAAATTTACACCTTAAAACATTGATATGTTGAAATTTGAAACTTTCCCATTATTATTTAAGTATTAGTTACTTAGTGATATTGTATGATCTATAAACAGTTAAAATTGGTAGGCATTCAATTAACTGTTTAGAAGATTAAAAAATGCTTACTTTCTTAGTTTCAATTGTGAAATGTCTATATATAAGCCAGCCTGCATTTTTCTTATTAACCAATAAACACTTAATGGAAACTTGGCATTGTAATTTGATTAATTGATTTTTGGTTGTCGAGCACCTTCAAGTTATTAAAAATGAATTTGTCGGGCAATGCCATTGGCAGAAACATGCGCATAAACAGTAACAAACTTCAGCTTGACAGTTTTTAATTAGTAATTTAGAATAATAAAAAATAACCGCCATTTCTCCATTAGTTTATTTACTTGTTTTAAAAACCGAAAGTGACCAGATCCCTAAAGAACCCGGTCTATTGATTTCATTAAAACCGATCACAATACAGTATCCAAAATGTTGTTTTTTTGCAAAAGTCTTATTCATTTAAATTATAAAACATTTGACCAATTTTCATGCAAAACAAATTGGCAAACCCCTCATAAATAGCTTTCAAAATATAATACTAGAAGCGCCGCAATGCGACAAAACCAGGTTTTTGTTATGGGCAATCAGAAATTAAAGCCAATTAATTTGTTGTTTGAGCAAGTTCAATCTGCAGCTTCATATAAGCTATATTCACACTAAGATTCTTCATTATCCATCAATTCTAACTAAGTTGTTGGGCAGAAAAACATTTTTCTATTTTTAGGACCAGTGACCTTGACCACACCTCCAAAGCTAGCTCTTCACATAAGCTACCTTCGCTCTAAGTTTCATCAATATCTATCAATGCTAACTAAAGTTATTGGGCAGAAACCATTTTTCTATTTTTAGTAACAGTGACCTTGACCTTAGCCCCTCCCCCCTCAATAGCAATCCAAAGCTAGCTCTTCACATAAGCTACCTACACACCAAGTTTCATCAATATCTGTCAATGCTAACTAAAGTTATTGGGCAGAAACCATTTTTCTATTTTAAGTAACAACTTGACCATTTTTCTATTTTAAGTAATAGTGACCTTGACCTTAGCCCCTCCCCACTCAAAAGCAATCCCAAGCTAGCTCTTCACATAAGCAACTTACACACCAAGTTTCGTCAATATTTATCAATGCTAACTAAAGTTATTGGGCAGAAACCATTTTTCTATTTTTAGTAACAGTGACCTTGACCTTAGCCCCACCCCCCTCAAAAGCAATCCCAAGCTAGCTCTTCCCATAAGCTACCTACACACCAAGTTTCATCAATATCTATCAATGCTAACTAAAGTTATTGAACAGAAACCAATGGTTGACGCCCACCCGCCCGCCCGCCCGCCCAACGACAACTTCATTCTAATAACCCGGTTTTCTTTGAAACCTGGTTAAAAACAATGATATGCATAAACCTACCTCAATGTTTACTCAAAATGAATTATTATTTACAGAGGTTAGCATTTAAAGTAACAGATACTCTCGGCTTTTAAGGTTGCATGCCTTATGAGTCATCAAATTGTTGTTGTTTTGGGCCACTCTCAGAAACGATGTGTTTATAAATAGCCCTTGCGGAAAAATGCGACAGATAACTGAATCAAATGGATAGTATCTCTGTGTAGATAAATGAATGAATTTTCAGAAATTCGATGATGCATTGTTGTTCTCTTTCGATTTGGACCTGTAAATCAGCCTGATTTATCCCCTGTTTAGTGTTTGTCAAAATAAAAGCAGAAAAACTACATAATAATTCATAAAAGATATACTCACCGATGCAGGAGACATCAATGTATCCTTGCAAAGTCATTGACAATCAAAACAATTCTTCAAATATCCGAAATCGGAAGTATAAAATCTCAGTCAAAATGTCCAAAGACCGGCAGAAAAACGACATATTACAAAAAATGCTTGTTAAATGCTTGTTAAACTTTTTGCTCGTTTTATTTTGTTTCACATAATTAGATAGAACCCGTACTACAGTTGATAGATAATTTATTCATGATTATTTTGGTACAATTTTCGGCAGTAAGTATAAATGTTTGCAGGAGTAATATCCATTGGAGTGAGGAGTGGTATTAGCATTGTGCAAAATAGGGAAGTGTAAAATACGACGTCACGTTGTTATTGCTAATAAAGGGCCATTTTTTGCAAAATACAGTTATCTAACTTGGTTATTCAAATACGTTGGGTGGTTGAATACCATTGTATAAAGTCTCAATGCAATACATCAAGAAGTTGCTTAGTTATTATCCGATGTGTGCTAACATGCAAGACCTTAACCAGAATTTCTAAGTTGCATAATAAAGGGGCAAAAATTATTTAATATGAAAGATAGAGTTATCTTACTTGATTAAAAGAGAAGGTTAAATGGTTGGGAGCATGTGTGTAAAGTTTCAATGCAATACATGATGTATTCGCTGAGGTATTGACTTAAATGTGGTAACAAGCAAAACCTTAACCAGAATTTCTATGTCTAAAAAGAGGCCATTATTTGAATTTAATGCAAACTAAAGTTATCTTACTTGGTTAATTAAGTAGGTTGGATAGTTGAGTAACATTGTATAAAGTCTGAATGCAATACCTCAAGTAGTTGTTGAGATATTAACCTATGTGTGCTTACACGCAAAACCTTAACCAGAATTTCTCAGTCGAATAATAAAGGGCAATTATTTACATTAAATGCAAACAAGAGTTATCTTACTTGGTTAATTAAGTAGGTTGGATGGTTGAGTACCATTGTATCAAGTCCCATTGCAATAACTCAAGAAGTTGCTGAGATATTAACCTATGTGTGCTTGCTAGCAAAACCTTAACCATTTAATGCCTTCAACAAGTAATTGTTTTGTTGTTTTTTGCAAACAAAGTGTATTTTAAACATTAAATACAATTTTGAAAATAATACAAGATAGGCTTTGAACAAATTGCTTTTTGTGTAAACGTAATGGAAATAAACCTATGATATTTTAACTGATATAATGCTCTTTTAAACACCCAATAACAAATTAGAAATGTGTCCATAGAACACCGATACCCAAAGAAGCAGTGTTTGTCACGAAAGCAAGGGCTATTGTTTTATCCATATTCCTTAAATGTGCATAAAGTGAGTTCCACAAACTAAGTGCAGTGGGAAACAAAATCCCAGGTGCACAACTTTTGCTAATTCAAGGACCATAAATCTGGCTTACTTAGTGCAGTGGGTAACAAAATACCTCAATTCTGTCTGTGACTCTACATGTCTCCCAATTTTGTGGGGGACTATTAATGTGTTTCTTAAAAAGCAAACAAGACTCTCATAACACCAGCTCTAACAAAAATTATCATTTTGACATATAAAGAGTCAAAAAGTCTAAATATGTCAGTATATATCCTGTCTGGCATTGTACTGTATTTTCTAACAGTTAGGAAATTTCCCCAATATGGAAAGTACAGGCAATGGAAAATTGGACAACAAAAATCACTGTAAATACAACAGTTAAGATTACCTCTGAAGTATTTCTTCCTTACTGCTCATTTCTTCTTGTAGGTTCATACTCAGACTCTCATTTTGCAACTAGAAAATATGAAACAAACCTATCAAATATGAGACATATCTAACATTCACAGCAAAAACACCGAATCTCTCAGAAATTCATAAATATCAGACCATAACAGAGGACAGATTTAAAACATCACTTTTTTCTTCTAATTTTAATCTGTAAGATTTTATCTCATTCCAGCACTCATTTCACCCTTTAATTTACCATCTGTTACACTATATCCTAGAAATGTTTTCGAACACCAAATTCAAAAATTGATGTCTCACCTTAATGGGAGAAAGTTAGAAGAAATGTTATGTAATACTGAAAGCTTTGGAAAAGAGAAGTCAATTGAAAATAAAACAAGAGAATGTAACAATGCAGCAATATAGTGAATCTAAAGTGAGAAATGTTTATTTTAGTGATGTTGAGAAATAGGATTTTGTGCTTTTGATTTGCAAACAAAAAACAAATTCAAAATCATTTCCAAACCTGAAGATCTAACAGCGACTTCCTGAGTGTATCAATGGTTTGAGATGTCTCTTGGATCTTCCGCTCCTGTAACAGGTAATGTTTACAATTAACAAATAGTCACAACCAATAGAATTTAAGAGAGACCTAAACACACTACATAATTCATAATGTATAAAAAGTAAGTTTGCTGTTGCAACAAGCAAGAAAACATTTTGATCTTAGTAACACCTTTAAGTAAAGAAAGTTACCATGCAGGATAAGGCAATATTTACGACTTTACCACTAAACTGCAATCAGAAACTAATTCAAATGTGAAGCAAAAAACATAAAAACAATGTCTGCAATCTTATGTCTTTCACAAGAATATAGTGATATAATCATGTCTATGTGTCTCAGAATATCAGAATGTTTTAATTCATCAAATACTGTTTTCATGTAAACACCTTTTGTTTCAAGTCTAGTTCTGTTTGGTTCTTCCATTTCCGTATTCGATCAGCCTCCTGGTGGAGCTTGGCGTGCAACGATGTCAGCCGTTCCCCATTCACAGCAAATTCCTCCTTCTGCCTTGCCTCTATCAAATAATAAAGCAATATAGAGAATAACAATACTGCACTAAAAATAAATGGATCTTTAAGTTTGTCATTCCCCTTATGAATTGGTCTAGATCACTAGAGATGTATTAAGAGCAGACCAATTTCAAGCAAAAATAGTAAAGCAATAAAAAGATTTACAATACTGAATTAAAATGAAATCAAATGTTATCAATAATGGACCTTTAAGTTTGTCATTGCCCTTGTGAATTGACTGGTCTGGATAACTAGAGATGTATTAAGCGAGCAGACCAATTTGGAGCAGAAATTCAGACCCATTCTCAATTTGATTTTCGCAAATGTGAAAAGTGTAGAAGACTTTGTAAATTCTTTAAGAAACAAACTGTATGTAATTCTAGTATCATTTTTGTGTATTTCTTAAAACATTCTCGTTATTTTTTGGACAAATTGAAACTCTCAGTTTTAGTCAAATTGACACCTTTTCTCATTCAGAAAGGCCCCGGCCCCATTCCCAAAATGGTAGAAAAAAATACAAACTTCCATAAATTTGGTTGATCCACCAAATCAGTATACACATTATTTAAACACTTATAATATCTTAAAACACTTATAATATCTTAACAATTATCAAGCTCAAGGTAAAGATTGAGGGCATAGTTACACTTATCTTTTTCATTCTATTTCTAAAGACTTTTTACCCACCAGTTTTATTTCTTCTGTTGTTCTGAAATAAGAAGTTAGAAAATTAAGAATCAAGCAATACTCTTGTTGATTGAAATGCTATCATTTCTTTATGTCTCTTTAAATGAGACAGAAGGGCATTCTTATTAACTTACAAGTACTGGAAATATTTTGTTTACGCTGCAATGATGAACAAGTAATATATGCTCTGAAAACATTTATAATGACAGTTTTAAATAATGCTCTGACAAATGAGTAAGAACCATCTATCATTCCTGGGTGATATCCAGTACTGATCATCAGCAAGGTTCCGAGTTGAAATTGAACCACAGACCCCTGATCTAGAGTCTGATACAATTACCACTCATCCTTCTTCTACAGGTATGTAGAGTGTCATTCATTGTTACTACTATTTACAGTAAGCGATGGAAAACATGTCTCAATGCATCTCAGATTATCTTCCATATTTAAGAATTCAAGATTGTTTTGTGCACATAAGATACTGAAATGGCGCGCCGTAACCAATATGATAACCAAATGGCAAATTAAAACACCAAGTATAAAATCAAGAAATACCTCTGTCTGATTGTCGTTCCTCAAAGGTTTGAAGAATGGCATTTTTTGGCTCTGCATGATGTGTTTGGAGTGATATTTACAAATTATTGATAAATAAAAACAGTTAAAGATGATGGAGCACTACATGGTGTAACCTGAAAATATAAGTTTTAATATAAATTGCAAAAACATATATCCTGTTAAGAACAAGAGATGTTTGAAGTGTTGGATAAAAGGACAAATTTCATAATCCATTATCAAATTGAAATAAACAACCATATTGATCATCAAATCAAAACTAGTCTGTAGTGTATTTCCTTACTGAATACTGGTATGAAAGTACCATTTATGTTCATTTCAACAACTAATATTGTTGCCCCACAGCTGGTGTCGTCAGGTTGCAGAAAGTGTCCATACTTTCAGAAAGCCCATAATTTCTCAAGTTAAATACTATTTAAGTTCATTATTTCTTAACAAGAATAAATGCCATAATGTTCCAATTTCATAGAAAAATAAAATGACAGCTACAGAATAAATGTTATTTTATTTAATTCTTTGTAAAATTAACATTTCCCCCAAAAATCAAAGTTTATAAAATAGTCAGACAAAACTAAAAATACGGCCACATTATATTAAATGACAGAAGAATACCTCAAAAAAATAAATAGTTGTTTGCATTTTCATCATCTAAGAACTATGCCTTGGATAATTTATAATCAGTACTTCCACCAGATCTTTATCGGGTGTCAGTACTGACATGATCAGTCAGAGCTGGATTCCCAACATACCTCATTTGGTCCGACATGCCTAATCCAGACATGCGACATGACATAAGTTATACAATAAACCATGAAACTGACCTTAATTCTACCTGAGGGAAAGGGGTAAAGTTTGTGCTCTATTCTCAGTGTTGGGTGTTAATCAATAAGGGCAGACAGTACAATTATTTATCTGCAAACTGATAAAACAACACTTTTGTAATTGTTGTCGTAATTTAAATCAATTATTGTAAATTTAATGAGTTCCTTTTAACTAAGTTGAAACTATGTAGTTGAGAAAATCCTGTATTAAAAAATGAGCAACAGTCAAAAATGAGTAATAGTCAATGTTTCCAAACACTGGCCATTCCTCGAAAGTGGAGAGAAAAATCTCCATGGAGGGTGCTCAAGTACATAAGTTTTCCTATAATGTGGCCATGATGGTGTGGACAAATGGCCTAAGAATCGGAAATTTTCTGTAGAACCTGTGAACTTTAAAATGACGTGGTCATGTGTTTACTGATTATTGACGGTGACTCATTGTCACTATGTGTTTATGGAATAAAAGGTTTGAAAACAAGTCAAACACTATATGAATCATGTTAGTATTATTCCCCTTTTAGCAAACAATTCTTTTTTTTCCCATCAAAGGAATCCGCCACCTTTTCCTTAAAAGTGGGAAAAAAAAACACTGGTGTCAACATTAGGGAAAATTTATTATGGTGATCATATCACTGATGGTGAGTGCCCATCAAGGATTATTTGATTATACTGTATTCAGTGTTATTATTAGATGGTTGGCCACTTGTTAGTCCAAATAATTGTATGTTGATTTTTTTATGATTATTGGTATGGCAAATCCTTCACATACAAATTGTTTTGTACCAAAAGTGGGTAGTTATTCCGTTCAGGATTCTGGGTTAAAGCATACTGTGTCAATATAATATCATAAAAACAAGAAATATTACCAGATGTTATTTTATATTAGTTCTGTACACAAAAAAATAAAAATACTCAACGAATAATCATGAGTTTGATGTGTCTTTTTCCGTTTCATACTGTCAAAACATAACAATATATATGAAGGAACACCTTGGAGATGGCCGAGTTGTAACGATTGTATTTACGAGGTCTATCTTGAAGCGTGCTGGAGGTGGCAGAGTTGTTACGATTGGCATAATTGTTGTCTGTGTCAGTCAAGTTTCGCTCTATTGGAAAGGTATACCCTGTGATTTAATGTTTTGGGCAAAGTATATTTGCACTTACAGGGTAAAATATGTATATAAACCTTCATTATCTATTTCAAACATAAAATACAATTTCAATACTTTTCAAAACACCCCTTTTTGCACAAACCTGTTTAAATTTTAGGGATTAGAAGAATCCCATACTGGTTGAGAAGCAGTTTCCAACGGAAAGCAGTTTCCGACAAATCGCTTTTTCGCCTACTTTCTTTAGATCTTCATAAAAAATGTACTGCAATTCAACTATATCCTAACTAGGCAATCAAAAGTTGAAATTATTTCCGAGACACATAAGTAACTTTTATTATTATTTAATGTTTAATGTTTATTCTTCATTTTGTACACAAACTTGCACGTGGGGGATCGGCATGCGCAGCGTATTGCGCATGCGTGTGAACTTTATTTGCATATCTATGAATAGCTACAAGGTTTTCCTAAATTGACTTATACAAACAATGATCATTGTGTACATATTTGTGAACACTGAGGTCATGCTTATTTCGCACCCACATTCATTTAAATGTATACAAACACAAGTTTCTATCAGAAATGAATCAAAATATCACTGATATTCAGTGTCTGCCTGATTTCGAGAATGAATGGACTGTCGTAAATTTTTGGGTTTAAATTTTTCGTAAATGCTGAAAAATTAAAAAATATTTATCTTATTACAGTCTTATATTTAGTATATTAAATAAACAGATAATAAAAACACACAATAGGCACCTTAAATCTGCCCCGCATTCGATTTGTCGGAAACTGCTTCTCATCACAAGCTAATCAGAACAGTGTAAGTACCCTCTTTGCGCCCATATTAGATACACTATATGTGACTTCACACATGTGAAAAATATATCGACAATAGCAGCTTGAGCTTTAGTTATCTAAAATGTGAACAATTTTAGAGGTACTTAAACAAGTATAATTAATTCCATAAAAACGTATAAAAACTGTTGGAAACTGCTTCTCAACCAGTATAACACGTCTATTAATTTAGCCTAGTTAAAAACCTTGAACGATTAATACAGAATATTACTTTAAAACCATTTTCCAGTGATGAAAATAACAGTCTTATATACAGCCTAATAAAAAAGCCTACCTACCCTACCTGTTTTTGAAAAAGGATGTAACGCTAACCAAATCATTTTTAGGTCTAAGGCGTGGAAAAAATGTCACGATACTGACTTCAGATTTAGAATAATTTTCAAGACATGTATTAAATGGAAGAAAAGAGTAGCATAACTTTAAATAAATATTGTTGTACCTTCACAGCAATAAATATATCTTGTTTTAAACATCTGGCGTAACATTTTTCTTTGTTTTGAAAAGTCGTCTGCAATGTCTATGTCAGAAGACGCTCGGTTTAACTGATTCGCCCGCTTTGATCAAACCGGTTTCACGGTGCATATCCATATCGGTACCCTCTTTGCGAAATCTACTGAAACGGTACCCTCTTTGCACATGCACCGGTTTTTCTCTGCTGAAAACAAATCGGCGATGGACAACAAGCCATTAAATGTTCATTTAACTGATGAAAGGAGGTATGTCATGTGTAAAAGAAGTATACCACGGAACACTAGAATGTTATAGCTATGTCTTTTTTAGTAAGTCGCCCATTTTTCAATTACTGCAACTCCACAATAAGCTACACAATATCGATATGTCTTGCCTCGCCCACCGCCTCTGCATGTTCTGCGGGCTTAAATGAACCACTGGTTTGATTATGTACACCCCATACATATTGCATGTATTCAGTTATATATCATATTCATTATTATTATTATTATTATTATTATTGTTTCTTAACTATTTTGCTTATACTTTTTAACCTCAGTCGTATTCGAATGTATTTATTTATTATCTTCTAGATTCTGTGTTGCATTAATTATTGATATGTCATTTGATTTGAAGTTTTTAGGAAAATAGCTCTGGGAGCTAGCGTTGAAGTTTATGTATATCCGACGTGAATTAAATGTTCAAGATTGTATTTTATATCTTGACAGTTTTAGGCTTTACACAACGGTATCATACAATTTTTTGTAGAAAAGCTGGCCTAAAATTTAAAGTTTGGAAATTGCCGAAATGTAAATGATAAGAAAATAAGAAAACATTTTTACCTCCAATGTATTTAATCAGACTTTGTAATGTTTTTTTGTTATATTTACGTTGCAAATTAAAAATAATATACCGTTCCGACAGCTGTAGATCTAAGTTGAAGAAATACGGTATCTGACGTTATTTTTAATGAATAATTAGTTTTGAAACTTCTTGATTGTATAATACAAATAAATATTGTGGTCTTGATATGTTACATGCAAGAATACTCCAAAATCTTAGAAATGCAATTATTAAACTTCTGACAATGATATTCACCAATTCTTAATGTTTAAAAAGGGAACAAAAGACAATCCTGGATATTATCGCCCAATCAGCCTTACTTGTGTACCCCGCAAACTAATGGAGAAGATTGTTCATGAAAGGGTCGTTCAATATTCAATAATATAGCCGATACTAGTAGTCTATTTTCTGACCCTCAGAATGGATTCGGAGCATTACGTTCATGTGCACTGCAGCTTTTTGAAATTATGGAAGACTGGACTCGATGGATAGATGAGAAAAAAACTTTGACTTAATATATTAATTACGATTTTCTGAAAAGCTTTCGATACTGTACCACATTCGATTCAAACTTTCAATTCCATGGTGTAAATGGGCATTTACTTACTTAAGCCTTTTTAACGGATCGTAAACAATGTGTTGTGGTCAACTCCAGTAAATCTGACTACGGGGATATCCAGTGGCATTCTTAAAGGCAGTGTTTTAGGGCCGACTTTATTTCTTATATATACATATTTCTTATATATACATAAATGACATTGCAAAATCTATTTATCGGAAATAGTGAAAAAGATCGATATCTTGGAATTACCGGCTTTTGATACTAAACTTAAGTTCCGTCACCCTGGGGGTAGCTACATGAAGGCCTTGTAGGCCCGTGCCTATAACTTTTTGGGAAAAAATGACAATATTTAAATTGATCAAAACTGCAATAAAAACTGGTAGTTATTCGAGCACATTGAACAACTCAAAAGTTTTTCATCTAAGTTTGAAAAGTCATTTTATGATAAATATGGTTTGAACGACCATATAAAATGGCATGTGGGGAAAAGCATTATGTAAAATATGTGGGAAGATATTTTCAGCTTAGGACTTGTATTTTCATCGGTACATTCAGCTTTTAAACCAACCAGAGACAGGAGACTTAAAATGCGACCAGTGTGGTTCGTCTTTTGCAACTCTTCAACGTTTACAGGGAAATATAACATTGGTTCATTCCAAGGGAAAGCCTTCCGTTTGTGTGAAATGAGGAAAACATTTTAAAAACGAATACAAACTTCAGACTCATGCTTTTTTCTCATAAAACTGAAAAGCCACCTAAATGCAAATGTGAGTGCTATTGAAAATACACATGACCTTTTAGTACCAATCACAAACTTTATTTTCAATCATTTTGTTTGCTTACATAATATTTACTATATACAGTTTGATAATAAGACCCATTTTGCTTACTGCAGTTCGGTTGAAAGTATCTCGGATGGTGATTAGGAATATATTTAATCACAACTGAAATAACATTACTGGTATAAGATTTTGCGATTCATTTATTTTACAACGTATCAAGTTGCATGCTGACTTGCATGCTGATATTTTTCTGCGCAGATGAATTGTAACCTAATTTATAAAGGGTTTCCAAATGTCATCATGCCTGCTGAAATATCTTAAATGCAGTCATATTCATTGGCTTATAATATTTCTTTATATCTAAATCTGTATAGTTTCTCATGCAACCTATGTTGAACGATTGAATTATGAAATATAGTTTTACTAGTTTTATATTGGACATAAAAAACGCTGTTACAAGTGATTTTAACATTATATATCTGAGACTACTCTCTAACGAAATGCTGCCATAAGCCTGCATCATTTCAACGTTTGACATCTTAGCGTGACCTTACCTTTTTTGAATAATGCATGGTCAAGATACAGCCCGGACAAGAATCATTTGAAAATCCTATAATTCATTTTCAAAATACAGCCCGGACAAGGATCAGTTCAACTTTTGACCTCTAACCTTGACCTTTGAGGAAAATACTTGGGTCTTGTGCGTGACACATCTCATCATGGTGAACTTCATGGCATGTTTTTTTTTAAATCCTATAATGCATGGTAAAGATACAGTCCGGACTACACACATACATGGAACAGCCATTCTGACAACTATAAATCGCTCACCACAAGCGGGCTCGACAAGAAGGCCATTACTCTTTGAAAAATAGTCATAGCCATACACAATTAGGCTTTATATCAATCACTCCTGTGGAATCTTAACCAGATCTGGTGTTTTTTTGGAAACGGAACACGTACAAGATTATATATATTATATAATTATATGGGTATAAGTGCTACAGATACTCTTTTCACGACTAATCCAGTATTTGAAAACGTTCCAAGGCCTAAGCTGGGACCAATAACGAAAACTTGCCAAGAAGGTTCACCGTTGTGAGCCGGCGTGTCATACATAAGGCCCAGGTCTGTACATCAAAGGTCAAGATCATGTTTAGAATAGAGGTCAATGTTTAAAGTGACTCTTGTACGGGCTGTATATTGACCATGGATGATAGGGTTTTCAAAATACTGGTAAAAAAGGTTCACCATGATGAGGCGGCATGTAGCGTACAAGACCCAGGTTTGTTCTTCAAAGGTCAAGGTTAGAAGTCACAGGTTGAAATTATTCTTGTCTGGGCGGTGTCTTGACCACACATTATAGGATTTTCTAAAACCGTGCCAAAATGTTCACCATAATGAGACAGCATGTCACGCACACGACCCAGGTCTGCACCTCAAAAGTCAAAGTTGGTTTTAAGGTTGAAATGATCTTTCCAGGTATTGTTCAACTCCATGTTATTCTGTGTT
This sequence comes from Mya arenaria, assembly GCF_026914265.1. Taxonomy (NCBI): domain Eukaryota; kingdom Metazoa; phylum Mollusca; class Bivalvia; order Myida; family Myidae; genus Mya; species Mya arenaria. Next base: position 69,730,943 of record NC_069127.1, on the reverse strand, counting down.
GCATTTGCATGGAAGCGCATTATGTCTGTTTTAAAGGCTCTTTCAACGGACTCGACATGTCGCCATTTGGCGTCTAGTTTTACAATATACTGTGAGCATAGAGATTCTTTTGCGCTACATCTCCTAAACCCAACCGGACCTTGATGAAACTTTACAGGGGCAATTAATATCAAAACTAGTGGTGCATGCCGTGTAAACGTGTGTATAGGCATGCGTTATGAAACTTAACAGGAATTATAAGGAGCATGCGTATCTATGCACCTAGTTGTTTAGGAGCAGAGTTATTGCCCTTGGTAAAGTTAAAATAATATTTAATAGCGTATAAAGCATGCAATCTTACGTCACGTGCACCTCCAAAAGTATATAAGCCAGAATGATAAGACATTACAGGAATGTTTACAAGTGTTTGAAGTTGTTCACCTGAAGCCCGTTTCATCACATATTGGAAATGTACAATATGTGAAGTCCGCTAAAACATCCACTACTGGCAAACAATCGATTTTTCTTTATTTTAGATGTTAAAATTAGACATACATTGATCCAAATAAATGGTGTTATTGTAAACACAGCCTAGTTCCTAATGAAATTATTTCAATAAGCCAAAAGAAATACTTAAATTTGATTTTGATAAATAAACAAGAGGCCCAAGAGGGCCTACGCTCTACTGGCATGTCTCTTGTGGTCATTTTCAATCCAGAGCATGTAGGTATGCGCAAAAAATAGGCAAAAAATATATAGTTCACTTTTTGTTTTTGGGTTAGCCGAAAATGTTGCACGTTCAACATCTGAGGACAGAAAGTGTTGTAAACAGATTAGTTGCATGAACTATTTTAATATACAGTGCCATGTAAAGGTAATCTGAGGGTAAAAAGTAGTTGCTTTCAAAACTGTACTCATGGTCATAATTTCATTTCTGTAGCTTTAAAAATAAAAAAGTTGGTCAAAAGGTCAAAGTCAAGGACATCCGAGGACAACATTGATGCTTGTTTGCAAAACTGTACACATGGTCAAAATGTTATTGCTGTAGCTTTAAACATTAAAAAGTAAGTCAAAAGGGGTGGGGCCAGCTTTTGTCCAAGGAGCATAATTTCAAATGTTTTGCTAGACGGTCATCATATGATGCTCCACAACAAATATCAAAGGTATGGGCCTTGTGGTTTGAAAATTTCTTAAATAAGTCCCTAGGAAACTTGTGACCCCCGGGGCAGTGCCAGTTTTGACCCAATGGGCATTACTTGAACAACCATGGTAGTGGACACTAAATTAAGCCTTGGTCAAAATAGCAAGGATCTGAATAGCTGTTTCAGACAAAAAGGTTTTTTAACATTTCCCAATTTAAGTATACCAAACCTGCGAACCCGGGGGCATGGCCAGTAATGACCCCAGGGGCATAATTTGAACAAACATTCACAAGCAATTGTGACTTTACATGTAAACTTAGCTAAAAATAGACTTCGCTCATGTACACTTGGCTAAAAATAGACTTAGCTAAAAATAGCATTTTTTTTATACTTTGAAGACCCATAATCTAGGCATGCATAGGGGTATCTGGCTGGTTTCCATAAGGAACCGAGCTTTAATGGATATCTAAATACTGTACAAGTTTCATCGAGATGCAATCAAAACTGAAGTCTGTATCGTGTTCACAAGCAATTGTTTACAGACGCACTGATTTTTTATGCTTTCAAGGCCCATAATCTAGGAATGCATGAGCGGATCTGGCTGGTTTTCCAAAGGAACCAAGGTCTGATGGATATCTAAATACTGTAAGTTTCATCGAGATACAATCAAACCTTAAGACTGGATCGTGTTTAAAAGCAATTGTTTACAGGCGCACGCACGGACGCACATACGACGTACACATTACCATCACATAACCTCTTCTGGCCTTTGGCCAGTAGAGCTAAAAACAGACCTCAATTTCTCAAGTCCCTTGTAACAGGATTAAGTCAGACGTTCTTGTAAAATTGGTGTCAATATACTTTTTTGAGAAATTGAGGCCTGTTTTTTTGTGGCTGTACCTATCAAGAGTTATCACCCTTGACATAATTAAAATTATGCATATAAAGCAACGATTTCAGTGTAACAACACATATCTAAAAATAAAAAAAAGTATTTGAGTTAGTCATAAACCTTCACAATGATCATGCAAATATGCATGTAATGTTAGTCTGATTGTAAAATTGCGCATCTTGGGTTGAGTCAAGGTCAGTTAATTAAAAAATCTTTAGTTCAAATTAAACTTAAATGATGGTATGTAAGTCTATTTCTTTAGGTGGAAGGTTTGGTAATGGGGCATTTGTGTCCTTTGGAGAAGCTTCTAAAAATATGTGTTCAGAATGATTATACAAAAATATGTATGTACTTCTAGAGTTTAGGTCAGGTTTGAAAAAGGACAGAGCGCTCTAGTTGAAGAGACGGGTAAACAAAATAGTTCATTGTATCAGCTGCGAATAACTTGAACATAATGAATGAAATGTTAGGGATTGTGTTTTTAATAATGAAAGTAATATTAGGTTTCAATTGCAAAAATTAGTATATGTATTTTGTTAAAACTAGTATGTATGTATTTTTCAATTGCAAAAATATGTTAAATGAGTATATGTATTTATAACCATATTAGAAGTTCAAAAACAAAATAAATATTTGACAATCTTGAGCATTTTATTCTGGTCTGCGTGATGGCTGATATACCTTTAATCCTTCATTTATAAATTTACAGATGTAGTTCTTTCAATCAGTAAGAGATATTGTCATAAAGATGTTGCTGATGCTCTTTGCTTCTTTTCATGAATTTTCATGTGTTTCCTTAAATTTGGTGGATGATTGCATCTATAGTCACAGATCGTACAAAGACACGGTTTAAACCCTGTATGAGTTCTTGTGTGATAGTCAAGTCCTCTTTTATCAAAAAATGATTTCCCACATTGGTCACAAACATGATTTCTTTCAATATGTCTTCGAGAGTGACTTCTTAAAGTATGTTTATTTTTAAAGGATTTTCCACAGCCTCCATGTTCACAATTAAATGGCCTTATTTCTGTATGAGAAAAGGCATGAGCCTGCAGTTTGAACTTGTTTTTAAACCCTTTTCCACACTTGACACACAAGAAAGGCCTTTCCTTCGTATGGACAAACGCTACATGATTTTTAAGACGTTCACGGAATGGAAATGCCAAATCACATTGGTCACATTTAAATTCGCCTTTCACTGGAGGGTTAATATGCTGATTATATCTATGAGAATACAAAGCTTTCTGTTGGGAAAATTCTTTTCCACAGAAGTCACAGATATAATCCATTTTCCCCTCATGTACTTTCATATGGTCGACCAAGTCATAGTTCTCATAAAATGCCTTTTCACAAATACTGCATTTATGTTTTCTTTCTTGAACATGTCGCTTACGGTGTGTCAAATAATAACACTTGAGTTTAAACTTTTTCTGACAGAATTCACAAGTGTAACATTTATGTTCTTTAAACCTACTTAAGTGAAAGTATTTTCTATTACAATCTGTACACTGATATTTTTTATCCTGTTTTTTTCCTTTGTTTGTAATTGTGGATTTTGACGTCTCAGACTTTGCATCGCTTGCTGATTTTTCAAAAATGAAGCATTTATCAGCAATTTTATTTGTATAGGATGATGAATGCTTATCAGTTTCAATTTGTTGGATATTTTGTGGAGAATCCAATGCAAATGAATTATAATCACTATCAAATGAGATGGTTGAATTACTAGTGTCATCTGTAAGCATATTTAGATATCTTTTATTATCTTTATAAGAGTGCTTAACATCATCTTGTTTTAGCACTTCACAAGAAGAAAGACTGCTGTTACATCTTCCATCTTCATCATCCAACTTACAAACTGCATTTTTAATGCTATTCACTGTTTCTTCTGAATCACATGACTCAGCATCTTTTGAGGAATTTCTCTCTAGAAAGGCAGTGTTGTTACCCTGTTCTACAGCAATTGTGTTACTTGGGATGAAACTGGTATCGCCAACATTGTCATCTTCTGTCTTTAGATGTGCATCATTATGCTCCTTTTCATCTGAAGCTAACTCAACCTTCACAGTAACACCATTTACTAGATCTGAAAAGGTACATTACATACAAGGTTAAAAAGTGTATGAATCATATCTCTAGACCTTTTCCTCTTTAAATAAACTTGTGCATAACTTCATAACAACAGTTTAGACTAGTTATATGCATATATAACGTTACTTTTCATGGCTGAACCAATTTTGTTGGGAACAGCTTACAAGCACTGGTTTTAAAACATGGTGATTCAATTTAAAAAAATCTTAATCAAATACAAATATAAATATATCTATCATCAAAATGTAGCCCAGTGAGATCTTAGTGGTTAACAACCTATCATTTGCTCCAAAACCAGTTTTGGTTGGACACAGCTATTTTTAGAAAACCATTTTGATGAGAGCCTTTGTCCAGAACAGGTCATTGTGGAAGACATTATTTGTTTTATAAGTTTTTCATAAGGATATTGGATCATCTTATATCTGGTATACGTATTCACTTATGATTTGATATTATCATAAATAATAACCATTGTGTTGCATTTATTCTGAATTTGTGTTTTGGACATTTCCAAGTAAATTACATATTTTCTTGAGATGTTTGAAACTGTTATCAAATAACAACAGTAAGATATGTCAAGTATTATAGTTCTCATTTATTTATTATTTTATTGTATATTGTTTTTTTTTCAGTGTGTCGACTATTCAACTACTATTATTCTCCTATTTGACTTTTCTCCTTATTTATAAATAACAATATATATATATATATATAAGTGAGGCGGGCCACCAAAGGTCTTAAAAAAATAGCAAAGTGTTTAAAGCTTACCCATACACTTTAAGAACTTCCATCCTCTCAAGAAAAACAGTTCTTGTATGGCTGTTTCTTGTTCCAGTGTCACATACAGAGTAATTTGGTGAACATCCATTAAAGTGCTGCTGAATCAGAATGTATCTATAAAAAAGACAGTTGATGTAGTCATAAAATGTTTTGTTTGTGTTTCCATGAAAATAAACTTGATCATACATTATATTAGTTTATTCCATTTAAAAGTATTTCTGTTTATCAAAATTGAGGTATAACCTAGTAATGGAAGTTATAGTGTTTTGATTTTTTTTTGTGCTTGGCCTACTAGAGGCAGGGATGCAGCACAGGGACAGACTGTGTTGTTATGTCACACCTGATAATTATGGCCACGACCCCCTCCAGATTTGTTTTTAACAAAACTGCAAAAATATTCCCAGGAATTTAACCCTTTACTTCATAGATACGCAATTTTACTTATCTATCCATAGCTTCATAGATACGGATCTTAACGTTTTATCCATAGCTTCATAGATACGTAATCCTACGTATTCGTAATGTAGGGGCATTTATTTTCATACCTGATGCTTGTTTATGCGCTATAAATTCATATTCATGAAGTATAAACATCGATAAATACAATGCACTAAAAAAAACACTATGTTACTATTTAAAGAATTTCGGAAAATCGCGAAATAAGGTCACTGGTATCAAAGATGCGTAAAACGTTGACTGCGCAGGTTTGTGGGCATTTCTGTCTCGTTTTCCTCGTGGAAATTTACACAATACTGCAAGTTATAATTAACTACCAATAATACAACTATATTTTATTGATCACGCGCCTGACGTCACAGGTCATGGTTCGAAAACGTGTCAAAATGTCGGCCATGTTGGATAAACAAAAAATCATCTGGCTTGTATAAACAAAGGCCATAAATCATTATATGGGACATATGTGTCACTTCTGTTTCGCTAATCCGGTCATAAAAATGCGCATCTGCTTCTACAAATTGAAAGTAAGTACAAATGTGTTATAAAATAATGACTATCCCTATTGTTAAACTTTGACATGACCCAATTTAACATCGATCAGCTGTTGAAACACGTGTTTTCGAATACACAAGAATGCAATGTAGAGCTAATTTCTGCCCTTGTTAACTTCAGTTTAAAACAACATTCCTGAATAATGTCATTTATATTTCAGTGTTTGTCTGACGAATCGGAACATTCTGGCTTCAATTAAAATGAGTTTGAGACATTGAGTACGACGTCGAGAATTCAGACCTCGGCGTCACGCACACAAGGATACGAGAAATGAGGATTTTTAAAATCAAACCCAAATGACAATACATGGACATGCAATAAACGATATAAATTTAGTAAACAATAACATGCAGGCCTCATTTAGTAGTTGAATAATAACTTTATTTGTTCATTGTAGTGTTAAATAACCGAAAGTTATACGTACTGTGACTGTTGATCAACTTTTTTTTTCTTCTGTATCATATATATAAATATACCGTGCTTCTTTGTTGTGAACTATTTTTTAATTCTGTCCATCTTTGTTTCAATTCAGGTTGCATTAAATGAATTATAAAAATATGTTGTTTATATAATATTTCGTGTTGTGTTTGATAAATAAAAGTGTAATAAAAATTAATTTTCATCAAATTTGACATATTTTTCTGTTTGTTTATGAATATCATGCGGAAATAATTTAGATAACAAAATAAAATTTATATGACTGGATTGGAAATTTAATTCTCTATAAACTTTACATTGATGACTTATTGATTAAACCAAAAGAAATACTAAGAAAATAGGTTTGTAATACATTAGGGTTAAAATTCCAATAATATCAATAATCTCCTATGAAGTAGGGGTACTGATATGAACTGATAAGCCATGAACTGGCAGCCTGAAATGGCTTAGGTTTACATGAAGTAAAGGGTTAAGAAATGATTGGGGAACTGTTACTAGTTCTAAATCACAATAATTAAATTATTTACAAGATTATAGAACAATAGTATAAAAAATAAAATTATTATTTGTAGTTATTAATTTGTTAGTTTCCTCAGGCCAAAAAAAAAAATATGTGTGTTTCAGGTTACATGATAAAAAAAAATAGGGACGGTAGGCAGGCTTTTTTTTTTTTTTTTTTTTTTTTTTATACCGTCACATATTTGGTATCTTTGACAACTACTATATGATGCCATTAAAGATGCCATTTTTCGATGTTTTGAATATTTTATAACATTATAATAATTTAATTGGTGCACTTTCAGGACCATACCTGTACAATCTTAATTGAAGACCCATACAACCAATTACAGCAAACCAAAGGAAACAAGATGCTGCACATGTTTATGTTTGTCAGTTTCTGTTAGGACGTCTGTGGAAACACCAAATTAGTACTATTATCCTGTCATTTTTCTTGCTAAAAGATCAATATTAAAAACAAACAACTTGTATTTTTATTTCTTTGTTTCTTTATTACTATCAATAAACCAACACTGTGAAATCAGAAAGGCTTATTTTATCCATTAACCCTTGACTCCATGTATGCTACATTTAAAAAAAAATGCATTGTATTCTAATTTTGATCACTCTTGCAAATATTATCGAAAACTGAGCATTTGCTCCTGAGGAGCAAATGCTCCATTTCCCATATTATTAAATACAAAACATTCATAATAATTAATTGGAATTTTATGGGAAAAAATAAAATGCCAATTATGAATGTTTTGTATTGTGTTTTTAATGTTAAATATTATTATTATTAAAGGATTAAATGTAGAGTCAGTAAAATATACATTTAGATTTCATGCAGCTTTGTCAAAGATATATAGCCCTAACTCCAGTTACTTGATAAGGCTGTGCACAGTATTTCACACTTCACAATTCCAACACAAGTATATGTTATTAATTCAAACAAAAAGGGTATGTGTTGCTTTCATACATTTAAAAAACAATGCAGCTTTCTGCAAAATAAATGGAAACTCAAAGAAATATACATTGTCAAACTAGGGCCATAACTTTCCTAATAGAAATTTGTCTACCTACTCTTTACTCCAGCCAACATATTAGAAGCCTTATCAAATGGGGTTTAATCCTATTTATTTGATTTCTGTTAATCTTTTTGACACTTTTTGAACTCTTAGAATGCTGCATTTATAGCAATATTACAAATTGCGACAAAACCGAAAGCAAGTCTATTTTTAGCGCGTAAACGTCATTACGAAATTTGCATATCACGTGACTTTCCGACAACATAAAATTCTATGATTTGCATATTTAAAACTAACACGATAATTACGCAACAACAAGGCTGTTGAGCTAAATATTAAAATTGTTTGCTAATAAGAGACATTACAGTTAAAGGATGTCATTGTTTATCCGTGAAAGCAATAAAATTCTGCAATAATTAGCGAGGTGTTGACTGGGCCGTGACTGCTTGCCCTAATTATCGGATTAATTTTTGTTGTCGCACCAGCAGATGCGCTTGATTTATGACAGTGACAGAATAGATTATCATGCAGGCCGCATGGTCACCACTTACGTCATTTTAAGAAAATATTTTAGAAAAAAATCGTTGTCGCCATAAATTCGCCAAATTTGAAAAGTTGTCGCCACTTTTGCGATTTTGTCGCAAATGGCGACAATGGCGATCGCCAGCGGGAACCCTATGCGTCAGTTAACTCCGCTTATAACCATATTGACATACCTCAAAATTATCATCGTTATATCGGAATTATTACCATTAAAAGCGAAACATTTAATTTTATATTTGAGTCACTAGCAGAGATAAAATACACACTCTGAATTTCAAACAGATTGCATACAGATGAGACGCTGAGTTAATCGGCAGACGCCATTATCTGTCGCCTGCTTACTCCTACTCAGTGCGCTCAGACGCTCTATCGATTTTTCCAGGATGAATAAAATACACGTTTAAAGCGTCTGACGATATTGAGGAATATTTGGGTAGGATAAAAAAATTACGGTCGGCGGGCGCGGAACAGACACGGCCAGGTAACCGGAAACACACAATTTTTTTTTTTACGCCTCATCATTATTTATAAACCTGGGAATATTTTAACATTTCTGGTAATATGCACAGTGGCTTGATGACAAAGGCTCATTAAAGTCACAATAAATAATTTCAACTAGTCAAAATTATATTTTATACATACTTGAACATGTATATCACCAAAATAATACATTGCCATAAACATAAAACGAGATTTGACAAAATTCAAAAATACCCTATACTGTAATATGAAACGTTGAAATTATTTATTGTGACTTTAATGAGCCTTTGTCATCAAGCCACTGTTGTAATATGTTTTAGGGGGTCCGGGTGTGTGGCCATAGCAGGTGTGACATAACAACGCACCCTTCATCTGTGTTCTGGTGTGGAACAAATGTCAAATAATTAAAAAAAAACTTGCTCATTATTGTGGCTATGGTATAACCTACACAATTGAGACTATATAGGCTAAATGTTATCTTAATTCGTGTTGAATGTCTTCAAAAATAGTGTTTACCAAAAAAAAAGTTAATTTAATCGAAAATATTAACTTACATCTCCAAAATAAATGATTAAATACCAGCTTTGCAACATAATAGCTTTAAGTTCGAATTTTAATCGATTAAACGCTTTGGAAAAAAATCCATATATTTTTGTATCGATTAACGTTAATTGTCATAAAACTATCAACAATTCAACGAAACAATATCAAACGAAACTTCATGAATAATTAAACTGTCAAAAGGCGAAACTAAGGCTGTCATGTTGTAAAACAGGTAAAGCTGGCCTTCAAAGAGAAATTCGGTCTGAGATTGTATTTGTACAATGTATATTTAATTGTTAACGTGATTTTAGAAGTTCATATTAACGCGGGCAGGTGCGTGATATTAGTAATATTAAATACAATGATAAAAAGTTTATATTTTATCTATGTAAAACAATTTGGCAATGAAAATAGACTAATTAGTTGAAAAACAACTGTAATAGTTCTGTAGTCTGACAAGTTCACACACTGTTTATAGCAGCCTTATTTTATTTCTTTGGCCAAAAACTGCTAAGCCAATACCGACTTTGGGATGACATATTTGCATTTTTTTTATCGCAAAAGGATGATTTTCTTTAAAATATATTCAGAAATACTTCAAATTGCAAAACATCGGGTCACCCACGGAACCTAGTCCATACAAACAGCCGCTCCAGAGTCTTTGACAATTTTTGTGTCGTCGACTCTACATTTCCATATCCCACTTGTTGTTTTCCTAGCCAAGAATGACAGATCCCAGCATAATTGAGCGGAAAAATAACGGGCACCTGCTGGATAGTTAAAAAATGGTGATGCTTTGTTGACAGATCGATCTAAATTTGTGTTTCATAAAATACTTAAGTGTTATAAGAGAAAGGTATTGGCTAAAAATAGTTTATGTTTAACATTTGTGTGTTTATTTAACAATGCAGTGTTAAATATTGTGGAGTTACAGTTGAAGAATATATTTTACATTGGTATGAATCAGTCAACTTGTGGCATTTAGGGAACAAAATGAATATCCAAATGTTAAAAAAAGCTCCCTATACGCGCATTATTGTGGCTTCCACAGAACCCGTTGAGTAGCCACAACAATGAGTGTTCAAGGATACTTTTTTATCAAATTTTTTTGTTGAACCGTCTCAAATTGTAAAGTTACTGCACCAGCTACTACTTATTCTACTTAAAATACATTTTTTTCAAAATTTGAACTGGCCTAATTGCAATTTAATCTGTCCATTTTGCCCCCAGCTGGTTCTTATTGAGACCACTGTAATTTAGGTGGACTGCCTGTCTGAGAAAGGAAAAAAAACCTGGCTTAAAACTATGTTTTGCATCCTTGTGTTTATGATGGCTCTTAAAATCTTCTGTATTCAATGAATGTCATGGTTGTAGGTGTTTTCTGACAAGTGGACAAATATTCTAAGGGTTTTAGCCAGGTTTTTGAAAAGGACAGGGTGCTACAGAAAAGGAACAGGGTACTGAGGGGAAAAAGGGTACATTGAATATGGCAGTGAATAATTAAAGCATTATAATTTATGAATTCCATAGAAAATGTTAGAAAATTTAAGTAATATTTATAAGGTTTCAACAACCAAATATGTTTGTTTGAATTTATAATCATATTTCAAGTTTTAATCAACACAAAAGAAATGTTTGATCACGCAAGCATTTAATTCTTTGAAGGCAGGAGGGTGCAAAACTGGTCTCCATGAGGACAGAAGGGTGCTTTCAAACAAGGACAGGGTGCAGCACCCTCCTGTAATCCGCTAGCTTAAACCCTAATTTTACTGTTTATATTTACAGAACTAAGCCATGGATGTCTTCCAAATAACCCTGTATGTGACTCTAGACCAAGAAGCAGCAATCAAGGAATTGTTTAAATATTGAGGATGGAGTTTTTCCAAATGTCTAGGTATGGAAGGAACAATTTGTTTTGTTTAAAGATATAAAATAGATGAATAGGCGCTATTTACAAGACTGGTCAGTCACCATGTTAAGCAACATGTCCCAATCTTAATTGTAATGCAGTCAAGATCTGCATGTCTTGAAAATGTAGTGGTTACTCTTTTTTTAAATAACACCCATTAACAAATTAATTGTAGACTAGACTCCTGTTAATATATCCAAATTTTGCTTCAGTATTAATAAGTACTTATTGCTTTTAAGATCCCAAAATTGAGGTTGCTGTGAAGGTGGAATTAGCTGCGGATGAGAGAGAATATGACAATGTAAAGACAGAAAATTACCTGGAAAAAGATTCTAGTTTCATAATAAGTGACACAAATGCTGTTGATAAGGAAATTGAGCAGATGAACAAATTGGCATTTCGTCAGAAAACTGTACCGCATGATACTCAACCCTGTGTTTCAGAAGACACTATAAAAGACATTGAGGAAGATGAAGAAAGCAATCCATCTTATGAAGAAAGGATAAAGAAAAAAGATGTAAATTGTATTGGAATAGGTGAAGACATAGACCACAATACAGAATATGACAGTGATTCTACCATCTCGTTTAATAGTGATGATTCTTCAGGATTTAGTTCTATCCTTGCACAACAGAATATCAACCAACAGGAAACTGATGAACACACCTCTTCATCTGCAAGTAATGACAAGCCGAAGAAAAGGAAATCACTAAAATCCAACCAGTCTGCAGAAAGCAAAGAAAGTAAAATTGGTGATTATCAATGTTCAGAATGTAATAAAAAGTACACAATCCTAAAAAGGTTTCAAGCCCATAAATGTGTGTGGAGATGTGAAATCTGTCAGAAAGGGTTCAAAATGAAGTGCTATTATATGATGCATCGTAAACGCCATGATAAAGAAAAGGACCACAAATGCAATGTTTGTGAAAAGTCATATTTTGAGAAGAGCGATTTGATTGATCATATGCGAAAACATGAGGGGAAAAAGGAATACATCTGTGATTTCTGTGGTAAAGAATATTCCCAGAGGAAACTTTTGTATGTGCATCGGTATTATAAGCATGTTAACCCGCGAGCAGAAGGAGAATTTAAGTGTGATCATCCTCAATGTGGTAAAAGTTTTAAATTTCTTCATCATCTCCAAGGTCATAAATCAGCTTTTCATAGAAAAAAGACATTCTTATGTGTTCAGTGTGGAAAAGCTTTTAAAAACAGACAAAAGCTACAGGTTCATTCATTTGCTCATACAGATCAAAAACCTTTCGATTGTTTGCATGAAGGCTGTGGTAAATCCTTTAAAAGTGAAAGAGCTTTGAAGAACCATTCAAAACGACATAACAGCGAAGAACGTAAACATGTTTGTGATAAATGTGGCAAAGCTTTCTTTGATAGGAGAGCGCTTGAGTACCACACCAGAACGCATACGGGTGAAAAGCCTTGTGTTTGTACAATCTGCGACTATAGGTGCACTCACCCACCAAATTTAAAAAAGCATATGAAAATTCATGAAAAAAGCAATTGAGGACTATAAGGACTAGACAGGACTTATTCCATTCTTAAAAATATGGTGTATTTTCATATTTTGAGGAACCTAATTACCAGCCAGATATGGGTTACTTGCATGCTTTTAAAATTGTGTTTGAATCTGCTTTATTTATCTTTAATAATACATACATGTATGTATTGTACTTTCTAAAATTATTTTGCTTCATGTAGTTGTTACAAATATTATACATATATGTTTATTATGATGCAATATAAATGTGACAAAATCTGTTTGTTTTTGAAGTTTTAGTTGAATTAAGCTTATCTGTTGTTTATTTTACTTTTATGAAGGAGAAAAGGTTGCTGTATCAGCATATTTTGTCGGTGGCAACAGCGTCTGGTACAAAGCTATTGGACATGACTCTAAAGAAGCATGCTGAGATTAAGGCAGTCTATATGTCTTTCAAATCAGTATCACAGTCATTTAAAATACATACATGGATCAATACCCTTAAATTAATTCGATATCAATGTTTGGAATGCAAAAATGAACTTTTTACAATGAAGTTAGAATGGAGTGCCCCTAAATGTTAAATCTTGAGTTTTTGAGTTAGATATAAATCATTTATGTTAAGCATGTGAAGTCTGTTTTAACTCACCTTTGTCGAGTGCTTGGAGTATAGTCACCTAGTGGTATAGATGTAAGCCAGCTGGTCGTGTGTTTGTAGTAGTAGTCACCTAGTGGTATAGATGTAAGCCAGCTGGTCGTGTGTTTGTAGTAGTAGTCACCTAGTGGTATAGATGTAAGCCAGCTGGTCGTGTGTTTGTAGTAGTAGTCACCTAGTGGAATAGATGTAAGCCAGCTGGTCGTGTGTTTGTAGTAGTAGTCACCTAGTGGTATTGATGTAAGCCAGCTGGTCGTGTGTTTGTAGTAGTAGTCACCTAGTGGTATAGATGTAAGCCAGCTGGTCGTGTGTTTGTAGTAGTAGTCACCTAGTGGTATAGATGTAAGCCAGCTGGTCGTGTGTTTGTAGTAGTAGTCACCTAGTGGTATAGATGTAAGCCAGCTGGTCGTGTGTTTGTAGTAGTAGTCACCTAGTGGTATAGATGTAAGCCAGCTGTTCTTGTGTTTGTAGTAGTAGTCACCTAGTGGTATAGATGTAAGCCAGCTGGTCGTGTGTTTGTAGTAGTAGTCACCTAGTGGTATAGATGTAAGCCAGCTGGTCGTGTGTTTGTAGTAGTAGTCACCTAGTGGTATAGATGTAAGCCAGCTGGTCGTGTGTTTGTAGTAGTAGTCACCTAGTGGTATTGATGTAAGCCAGCTGGTCGTGTGTTTGTAGTAGTAGTCACCTAGTGGTATAGATGTAAGCCAGCTGGTCGTGTGTTTGTAGTAGTAGTCACCTAGTGGTATAGATGTAAGCCAGCTGGTCGTGTGTTTGTAGTAGTAGTCACCTAGTGGTATTGATGTAAGCCAGCTGGTCGTGTGTTTGTAGTAGTAGTCACCTAGTGGTATAGATGTAAGCCAGCTGGTGGTGTGTTTGTAGTAGTAGTAGTCACCTAGTGGTATAGATGTAAGCCAGCTGGTCATGTGTTTGTAGTAGTAGTCACCTAGTGGTATAGATGTAAGCCAGCTGGTCATGTGTTTGTAGTAGTAGTCACCTAGTGGTATAGATGTAAGCCAGCTGGTCGTGTGTTTGTAGTAGTAGTCACCTAGTGGTATAGATGTAAGCCAGCTGGTCGTGTGTTTGTAGTAGTAGTCACCTAGTGGTATAGATGTAAGCCAGCTGGTCGTGTGTTTGTAGTAGTAGTCACCTAGTGGTATTGATGTAAGCCAGCTGGTCGTGTGTTTGTAGTAGTAGTCACCTAGTGGTATAGATGTAAGCCAGCTGGTCGTGTGTTTGTAGTAGTAGTCACCTAGTGGTATAGATGTAAGCCAGCTGGTCGTGTGTTTGTAGTAGTAGTCACCTAGTGGTATAGATGTAAGCCAGCTGGTCGTGTGTTTGTAGTAGTAGTCACCTAGTGGTATAGATGTAAGCCAGCTGGTCGTGTGTTTGTAGTAGTAGTCACCTAGTGGTATAGATGTAAGCCAGCTGGTCGTGTGTTTGTAGTAGTAGTCACCTAGTGGTATAGATGTAAGCCAGCTGGTCGTGTGTTTGTAGTAGTAGTCACCTAGTGGTATAGATGTAAGCCAGCTGGTCGTGTGTTTGTAGTAGTAGTAGTCACCTAGTGGTATAGATGTAAGCCAGCTGGTCGTGTGTTTGTAGTAGTAGTCACCTAGTGGTATAGATGTAAGCCAGCTGGTCGTGTGTTTGTAGTAGTAGTCACCTAGTGGTATAGATGTAAGCCAGCTGGTCGTGTGTTTGTAGTAGTAGTCACCTAGTGGTATTGATGTAAGCCAGCTGGTCGTGTGTTTGTAGTAGTAGTCACCTAGTGGTATAGATGTAAGCCAGCTGGTCGTGTGTTTGTAGTAGTAGTCACCTAGTGGTATTGATGTAAGCCAGCTGGTCGTGTGTTTGTAGTAGTAGTCACCTAGTGGTATAGATGTAAGCCAGCTGGTCATGTGTTTGGTAGTCACCTAGTGGTATAGATGTAAGCCAGCTGGTGGTGTGTTTGTAGTAGTAGTCACCTAGTGGTATAGATGTAAGCCAGCTGGTCATGTGTTTGGTAGTCACCTAGTGGTATAGATGTAAGCCAGCTGGTGGTGTGTTTGTAGTAGTAGTCACCTAGTGGTATAGATGTAAGCCAGCTGGTGGTGTGTTTGTAGTAGTAGTCACCTAGTGGTATAGATGTAAGCCAGCTGGTCGTGTGTTTGTAGCACTATAAGGGGTACATTCTCTCAAAAGTTTTTTTTAACATAAAAGGTATGTATTTTGGTAATTGTTCTGAAAATAATAGTATTTCAGATAATAGAAAGTAATAATTTAACCTATTATATCATAAAAGACAGATACATTAGTAGAAAATGGCTGAAATTAGGAAACTACTTACCGTAAGTAGTTTTATGAATATGACCCTAGTTTACTAACTAATCAGGAAACAGACTAACAGGATTCAGATCAACCCGTGTAAGCTATATTTGTATAACTAGCTAATGTTTAGAATAACATCATTTCAATGCATACGGTAGGCCCTCCAATAATTTGGTTTATTCACATTTCTTTTGAAACTGCCTCGTCATTTAATTTCACGAATGATCTCTCAAAGTGGCCATTTTAAAGGCCTCATTTAAAATACAGATAGGTATTATATGGGATATTCTGATCCTCTTAGTCAAGATTTGAAACTACTAAATGTCAATGCTTCCACAAACCAAGTAACATGATATGGCTTGCCAGTTAAACCAGCTGATCGATACCCGATTTACTAGTCAGCGTCAAGATAAGATCGGGCTTATCAGTTGCTCTCACTGACCTCCAACAATCTGCACTTATCAACAGAAATAAAATATGCTGTTTCCTTTGTATTTCCTCACAACTGAGAAAAATGATCGGCCAAATACTGACAATTTCTCTTGTTGTTAACATATTTATGAATTTTTAGCTCAACTATTAGAAGAATAAGGAGAGCTATACTATTCGCCCTAGTGTCAGCGTCTCACCATGGTTAAGATTTTGCATGTTAGCACCTCATTAAGTCATTATTTCAGCAATTACATAATGTATTACAACTGTTCAACCTACTTAATTAATGAAGTTAATAGGCCTTTATTATTCAACTTAGACATTCTGGTTAAGGTTTTGCATGTTAACACACAAGTTGATATCTCAGCAACTACTTGATGTGTTGCAATGTGACGTTATACAATGGTACTCAACCATCCAACCTACTTGAATACCCAAGTTTTTTGCATATAATGCAGTAATGGCCCTTTATTATTCGACTTAGAAATTCTTGTCAAGGTTTTGCATGTAACAACATTTCAGTCAACTATCTAAGCAAATACATCATGAATTGTCTAGAAGCAAATTTTACCCCTTTATTACATATACTGTATACTTACTAAAAATACTTTGTCATTATTCAGCTAGTTGAGGGGTTAAAGAAGAATGGACTTTTGTCTGGCAGACTAATTTTTTGTATAAGGTGACTATCAACATATACATTAACATGTCGTAAGCAAGAATTCATAGCCAAACCTATAACCAATTGTTTTCTAAGCTTCTTTGAGTGTTTAAGACATCTGAAAACAACAAGTTTTTTAAGAATCGTTTTATTTCACAGTATAAAAAATTGTCGTATTTTCCAAGAAACAACCGTCTTAAACAACAAGCATTCTTTTCAAAACAATGCTAAAATATCAAGAATTAGACATTTCACTACTCCCAGTTCTTTCTGCTGCCAGCCAACTTGATAATGAAATCAATACAGGCAAAGACTGTCTCTTAACAAAAACTTTAGGGAGATTTTCATACCAGAAAATATTAAATATGATTTTCGTTTTTTTCCTAGCATTCTAATTATTCAAGAAGAATTGTGAATTTATCAAGAAACTTTCCACACCCTTTGCTTTTGACACTTGTCACCAAAACCATTTATCCTATCCGCCGTAGTTCCTTCGCAACCAACAGGTACTCAGTACCAAATTATATATTCCATCCAAAATTTC
This sequence comes from Mya arenaria, assembly GCF_026914265.1. NCBI lineage: Eukaryota > Metazoa > Mollusca > Bivalvia > Myida > Myidae > Mya > Mya arenaria. The sequence goes on along the minus strand of NC_069127.1, from coordinate 69,713,521 downwards.
CACTTAATGCTCTCACTTTGCCCGTTTCTGTTGTCGACTGCGATAAATATCGTTTATGGGTGGAGCAGGGCCGCTTGATGATTCTTCATCATCACTTCCCTCTCCCTCTGTAATTCTTCTCTTGCGACCGGACGCATACTCCAGCGATAACAACGTACCAGCATCATACTTTATTGGTCCATCATAGCCGTTTTCCCCTGTTGGACCTGAAATATTCATACAATTCAATTATATTAGATTGAACTTGGTAACTCCCAGTCCACAATCAAACTTTTACATTATGGGCAGTTTTCCTGGTCTTGATCAATGCATTTATCTTTTCTCAAGCCACGGAACATTTTCTTCCCTTCTCAAGCTCTTGAATATTGTATTTAAAACCAAAATCTCAAGTAAAAATAAATGGCTGAGTGAAAGAGTGACCATCAACATTGTATTGCCTGATTGACATCTGTAATGTTTAATTCATTCGGGCATCTCCAATAAAAAATATATTTCAAGTTTAGAATAAAGCTATGTTGTACATTCGTCATTTTGTGTGAGGTTTTATTGCTACCTGCAAAATGACGAAACAAAATCTATGTTATCAAAAAATAATTTCTTAAAACATGCATACATGAAGGTCCTAAAGTTTGATTTTCCCCAGACTCAGTGTTACCATCACCAGCGTACCAAAGACAGTCATTCAGTTTGACATCATCAATATTCATACTCTTGAGTTTATCATGCATTTTAGAAGATAGCACAAATTGATTAGACATGCAACAATGGTGTCAGCATATTATCTGTATCATTTATTAAATTGCAGATATATTGTATATTGATTTATGTTTGTGAATAGTGGTTCTAAATTTATTCTCAAAAATTGCAACTAATACAATGTATCTGACACAAATAGCCTAGTTTAAAAATCAAGAGCACTACTTTCAGTCTGAGCAGACAAATATCCACTCACAGAATTTTGCAAGCTTAGGCAAAGGTCACCTGCAGTATTTCACTAATTTGCAATTTGGGAGAAAAGGTTAAGGCTCAAATTATAATAAACCTGTCATGTCTAAACAATATATATTTTATTTCTGAAAATAAAAAGAAATACTGTTTCAGTTTTCCCTTCAGTTTCCACTTATTTGTACATTTTGTGGTAAATTGTTTGACATATATCTAAGTACTAATAAATATACAAACTAATAAACTGACAAAATATAGTTCTTACCATCAGGAATTTCAAGCTGGTTGAAGTGTTCCATGAATTTGTCTATAATCACAAATGGACCCTGAAAAAGAAGATATTGTGAATGTTTCAATTACAAAACCAACAATACATATTCACACACTACATTTATTTTTTAAACACAGAAATTTAATCAGTATATAAGATACATACATATACCTACAAACAGGCTTTATGATTTTTTTAATTGATACTGCAGCCAATTGTACAACTGAACTGGTTGATTATTTGTTTCAGTTCAAGTCAGCAAAAATGTTATTTGATTGGTCAATATTTAACCAATTTTTACTTTTAACCAATCAAGTTATTTCAATGTGCTCACTAGCCTAAAGATAACTTGTGAATAACTATAACTATAAAAAATTATACAATTGGCTGCTGGTGCTTATTTTCTGTTGATGTAAACTACATAAACACAATCTACACAACCAGTTTTTGTCAAATTTCTGCAAAGCAATTGTACTTTTGTGATTATGGAGGCCAAACCAAAGACCACATGGGCAAGAAATGGAAGATGCCACTCCACCTTCCCTGCTCACACTCCCCAATCTCAATCATGCACACTCACTGAACTGATCACACAAAAAAGGAGTTTTTGGTGAGGAACTTACATGGAAGCATTCTGGAGGTGGCATCATCTTCATGAGAGAGGCAGCACCATCAGGGGGCGGGAACACTCCACCAGGCACTATGTGGGCATCCTTAGCTGTAATGTATTTTCATATATGTATGGCTGGAATTAATATTTTAATCAGATAAATTTTAGACGGTAATATATGAGAGGGGCAGCATGGCTGGTGGCAGAAACATTTTAAAGGGAAGAATGTAGAAATCCTACATTGTAATATATCTATAGCATAAAAAAGCATAGGTAGTTAAAAGATGAAAAATACATTAACTGAACTCTTTCTTGAAACAATTCCACTTGAATGTACTTTTTCTAAATAGAATTATATTTTAAAAGCTATACTTGCCAAATCACATCTGCGCTGCCTCTTATAAAATCTTAAAAATCTTTCACAATTACAATTACAATATATGTGATTGACTAAGAAGAGCCCAAGCATACTTATTGCACATGTGCGGCTCCCATCTGATTTTAACGAATCAATTCCTGTAAAAAGTGTCTACATACGGACAAGTATTTTTGGTTTAAAGGGCAGCCACTGTCCAAGGTCAGGTTTTGGATACTCTGGTCTCTTCTCCTCTGCCTCTAGTACAATCTTGGCAACTCTACTTGTCGGCATGTCAACCACTTGCTTGCGAACAAGGTCCTGGAATAGACATACATTACCATTATATCAAATACCAGATAAAGACAGGCATAACAATATGTTGGGAAAAAATACATTTATTCAAGCAGAGTAAATTATGTTACCAGAAATTTTGTTCATATTTGACAGAAAGTCGTTCCATTATTTGTATAACAGTTTCCAGCATTTGATGCCATTATTTGTATAACAGTTTCCAGCATTTGATGCCATTATTTGTATAACAGTTTCCAGGGTTTGATGCAGAAGTTTAAACAGCCTATTTAAAATTGATTTTAACAAATCAAATCTAAAATAACATTAATCTCACAATAGTTTGCAATATATTGCACTGTAATGTGGACTGTGAATCCTTGAAGCCCTATTATGTATGTCACATATATCCAACAAATATTCGAGACCAAATACTTACATGGTATCCAAGGGCCTTGAGCTCGGACTGTGTACAGGGGTAGAGGTCCTTATACTTGTACCTATCTATCAGCAGGGCCGTCTCCTTCCCTTCAAACTCCTCGAACTGCCAAGGAAACAGTAGATATTGACATCAATTAAATAAAATGCTGCTGCTCATAAGATATCATTTGGCAATCTTAAGACTTTTGAGTAAACAAGCCCTAACACTTACAATGGTGTTTGGCATCATTTTTTTAACAAGCCCTGCTATAAAAAAATCCAGAATTTGAGCAAGCCCAGAAAGCATTCAACTGGTGCAGGGCTTTTGCTTATTTCAATCTCTGAGTGAAATATGTAAGATAACTTTGTTACATTTACAAAATTATCCCCTTCATTGTATTTCCAAAAAACACTAAACCACAGAAAAAAGAAATCAATTCTTTTTTATTTATTATACTCATACATTAAAATATCTTACATCGAAACAACAATCATTTCATTGTAGTTCAATATATTTCAGTTTTTGACACACATGGTTGTCCAGTCACCTCAGTGGTTAGTGCACTCTCTTCTCACCAAGGCAACCTGGGTTCGATTCCCGGCCTGAGCATATGTGAGTTTGGTATGTGGTCACAAAGTTAGACAATTCGATTTCTATGGGTACTCCAGTTTCCCCCACAACACAAGACGACACTCTTGCGCAACATTGTGCCAATGAGAGTGATTAATATAAGTTGTAACAACTTGTTTCACAATAGTTGCAAAAATAAATTAGTTTAAATTACCCTAAACATAAGTCAGTAAATATTTTTTACTATTCTTTAAAACAGAAATGAAACTGGAAATTGAAATTATTCATAAAAATATCTAAAAGAGTACAAACCTTTTCAATGGCCTGAGACCTTCGTTTCTCCACCTTAAGGATACTGGCAAGATCTCCTACTTCAGATTCAAATGACAAAAACCTACTCCATATGTCTCTGAAATATATATCAATACTTCAAGGGAACCATTTTTCAATTGAATATAGAAATTGAAACTTCTTTTAGATGTCAGCGATACAGGCGTTCTAACAGCTGATTCATTAAACATAGATCCCAGTGATCACTCATGGATAAAGATACAAATGTATTTATCACTTTTTTTTCATGCGGCCAATAATATAAAACTCTGCACAGTTTTCCGATCATCTTTAGGCTACTGTGCATGTTTAAATGACTTAATTGATGAAAGGAATGACTGTATCAAATATTCACCATTCAATAATCAGTTTTGATAAGGCGGAAAAAATATATTGTGTGGTTCGGGTCACCCGACCCTACCTGCAAAATACCGCCGACCCTACTTTTGGTGGGACTTGCGAAAAAACCCATTCCTGTCGTACAGTTCATCGGGAAATTCTCTGACTGTTCGTCTTTCAGAGTAAGGTATATCCAATGGAACAAAATGTCTCTGGATAACAGTATAAGTTTTCCCAAACATAAGATTGAATGCCATCAAATTTTAATATACCCCACCCACCACTGCAGGACAAGGCATGACCATTTTCACTTGTTATGTTTTTATCAAATGATGCAATCATAAAAAATATAGTTTAAATAAAATAGCAGCACGGAAAACATTCTACTTGTATAGAAAATAAAAAAAAATTATGAGAGTTCTGACACAGGCTAGTGCCTGACAAAATATGACTGTATTTTAAACTAGGACTGAAACCTGGGTCTGTTGCCATTTGTACAGTTTATAAAATTATTGTACTTCTTGGAGAATGGCAGAGAAATGTTTTTGAGATGCTGAAGCAGGTCAGTATTGTCACATTAAATTATCAATATGTTTAGCTTTTGGAAGGTGTGTAACCAATGACAACGAAACTCGGCTAGCTCAGTTGGGAGAGCACCGGTCTATCAATCTAAGGGTTTGTTTATCCAGGAAAATCAAAGTCACCGACTGTTTAGCCCCAGCAATGTCCTAATATAACTAAAAAGCTGTTGAAAAAGGACATTTGCAAAGCAAACAAACCTGTACCAAACTAAAAACCTTAAAAAAAAGAAATCCCTACCTTCCCTACCTATTCTTGGGGGCCATGTTGCCCTAACCACACAATTTATTTTTTTAGGCCTAATTATGAAAAATATTTAATCTGTTTTATCCAAATGCCTGCAGATATACAACCTAATTCTAGATTATTTTTGTATAACTAGCTGCCTCGAGGGTTAGACAAACAGCTTTACAATCAAGTATGTCCATATTACAGTACATATTACAATACAATTGTACCTGTGTTACACTGAACTTACATAGATTTTTCATGTGGAATCTGCCCTGAGGATAGAACTCGCTCAAAGAGTACTCTTGTGTTATTGTCCTCTGAAATATAATTATGTATGGTAAATAGATCATGTTTGCATATTTTCTTCCAATTTTTGTATTTGATCATTGAATTGATGTATGTGAATCAAATTCAAAAATTCACAGAAACAGTCTTAAGACCAAAAATATTGCATATATAGGATCTGACACGAGTTGTCATTTAATACAAGATTTTATTAAACGAGTTCATGAAATTTGTTAGTAAGCGAGCCTCTGGCGAGCTTACTAACATCTTTCATGGACGAGTTTAATAAAAAATCTTGTATAAAATGACAACGAGTGTCAGATCTTTTTTATCACATGCTTAAAACGGTGTTTTTATTACCAATTTAGTTCCACGTTCCACTTTCTAAACCCATTGTTTGACAGCCAAAGTACACTGAGTGGAATGTCAACGATGCGCCATATAAATAGTTCCAAATGAAAATGACAAAAACAGCCAGTAGTTATCAAGTTTTAATACTGATAAAGCGCTGAACAAGTCACATGTGTAGTAAAATATCCAACAACATGAATAACGAACAATTTTAACCAAAAAACACAATAAGTACACAATTTGATGACGTCACATTGAGAGTACATGCTTTACGCGGTTTTTGTGACCTACATCGGTCTGTCAAGTTTTACTGTGAGCACGGATTTGAAAGTTATTCGCTGTCGCTTTCTACGATGACTTTGAAGCGTTTTCTTGGTGTACATGGATTTTCACAACATGCAGATGATTACTACGAAGCCTTACTCTGCACTGCATGGATGTTGATGTTGAAAAAGTTCCATCAAGAATGTTTCCAGAGAACAAGCTGTTCTAGCCGTCTTTGGACGTACGTGTGATGAGAAACCTGTGCTGCGGAATTCATATTTGTGTTTTGGTAACTGACAGCATATTAAACTGGCAAGCAAATGTTATGGCATTGGTCGCATATTGCCTGTTAAGATGGAGATGTTTGAATTGTTCTCGTGTTGTTTGTCACTAATGTGGCTGTATTTGTTGACTGACTGGATATTTCTGTGACTAGTAATCTGCATTATCTGGTTGGCGGAACATTGTTATCAGAAAGTTTTCGAACAACAACATTCTAAAAATATTCGTAATGGGTATATTACACGGAAAACAAGGGAAAGCATGTGATAAAATGTTCTTCCACTGCAAAATTCTCAATTCTGATTCTACAAAAAACACCTAAAGCAAGAGCATCGAGAGTGGGTGCCAACACTTGTTGTTTTTATGAAGAATGAACCACATATAGTCTTGCAACAATATATTCAAATGTCATTGGTAGCACGTGTTTTAAGTTTCATTTTAATATCATAACAGTTTCTTAGTTATGTCTATCAGGTCATTTTTTACATGACTAATACCAGCGCTATGACAAAACCTTTTTTTCCGGAAAAACAGATTATCTAATGAAAATTGTAACTGCCAAAATTTGCCAGAACACCTACCATTCAAATGTGACATAAAGTCCACATATGATCTGATGTAGTCCGGAATATCTCCAAACTTCTTCAAGCCCAGTTCAAATATTTTCAGAGCTATCGTCTTCTCCTGTAAACAAGAATCAAGGAAATGGAAATTAATATCTAAACAGGGCTCGACGTTAACTTTTAAATCCACTGGTCCATTCGGACTAGTAGATATATTTTCTACTGGTCCTGACCTAATATCCACTGGTCCTGACCAAATTGATACTTTTTGATGATATGATTTTAATTCTTTGCCTGTGAAGGTTTATTATATACACACATGATGAAAATAATAGTGAGCCTTTTTGGTCACCGCCAAACCTTTAACAGTTTTTGATTTTTCCGTTTCTTAACTCGTCGTAAACCCGAAAGAAAGTAGATTCTGTTTCGACATCTTTTACGCTGTTCAGCAGACGATCATTCCTCCATTGACCCGTAAACAAACCGTAAATAGGTCAACGGGTCAACTGTTGTAAATTCTCGCGTTTTTTTGTTTTGCTTTAATTTACTATGCACAAGATAAATACTTAAAAACCAAATTCAATGCTATAAATATGGACGAAATGATTTGCTAAAAAAAGTTATTGGAATTTTACATCGTAATAAAGATTGACCTAATTCCGATGATTTCACAGCTATCGTAAACTGTTCTGTGCTGTTTACTTCCGGTCTCAGATGTAACGCATGCGCAAGGGAATGTAAATAAAAACAACGAACGCTGCTTGCACTGCATTTATTTGTTGGATTATACATATTGTCAGATTTAGTCAGGGATCGTGCTTAACATTTCTGATTAAATTATTTCTTCTTGGAAATTTCACTGGTCCAGTCGGACTAGCCAGAACTGGTTTCTACTGGTCCGGACCATGAATCTGGTGGTCCCGGACCATCGGACCACCGTTAATGTCGAGCCCTGCTAAACATGACAGAATATGTCAATTTGTACCTTACATTTAATATTGAAGTCAGTAAAAATCACATACTTAATAGGATGTAAGACAGTGACACTCTTATTTAAAATCAATACATACACATGTATAACAAATATCAATTTTGACTAATAAACCTTGAACTACTTACTAAATAATGCATTTGTGGAATTTTTTTTTTACTGATTACAATATTGTAACCGTGTATTTAATAGCAGAAAGCGCAAAAATATTAAATGATTGGTGAATGCTAAAAGATTTACTGTGATTTACTATAGTCTCATAACGTAGAAATACTGTGTTTTATGCACATTTCTGTCAAATTAAACTCGGAAGCCTTCAAAAGAACCATTGTTTTCGACATTTATTCATCCTTTTTGCAATATTAAAGCAATATCATTAATTGTGGTAAATCTTATTTGGGAGTAAGAGTGCATCTTTAAATAATTAGTATCCTTTATTATTATATTTCTGGAGTACCTACAACGATCACAGTGGAGCCAATGAACATTACTGGCAAGTTTGTAAAGATATTATCAATTTAGAGATAAGACATGTGTGATGCAGCGGACAATGACACAGATGCCAGTTGACAACATAACTCCTATGAATGTCATGCTAAGCACTGATAAAAAATATCATCTTAAACAAAGAAATGCACTTGAATCTGGCTTATATACATAAAAAACAAGAGCTGTCACAGTATGTGACGAATGCCCCCGATTGTGACATTGACCTATGAACAAGGTCAGTACATGAAAAGTTGATCTTGCCTTTACATGTCAAATACATATGGCAAGTTATTTTAAATTGCCTCTAAACATAAAAAATACCACCCATAGTTGACAACCGACACTGTTATGTCCTTATATATGCAGCATTCCATTGTGAATAAACACCCAAGTGTAACCTTGACCTTTGAGATAGGGACACGGGTCTGTCATACGACACGTCGTCTTGGTGGCTGAAAATGCCGGACGATTTTGACATTTTTTCTATGCGTCTTTTAACCAAAAACATAGATTAAAAGTTTTTTTCTCGGATTTTTCACAGATTTTTTTCCCTGCGTCTAATACCCCCTATCGTCTTATACCCAGTCATTTACGGTATGTGTGACCTTGACCTTAGAGGTAGGGACACGGGTCTTGCACGCGACACGTCATCTTGGTATGTGGAACACATGTGGAACACATGTGGCAAGTTATTTTAAAATCTGTCCATACAAGGGAAAGTTACAGCCCGGACACGACAACCTATACTCTATGTCCTTATATGCAGCACTCCATTGTGAATAAACACTAAGTGTGACCTTGACCTTAGAGGTAGGGACACGGGTCGTTCACGCAGCACGTTATTTTGGTATGTAGAACACATGTGGCAAGTTATTTTAAAATCTGTCCATACAAGGGAAAGTTACAGCCCGGACACGACAACCTATAATCTATGTCCTATATGCAGCACTCCATTGTGAATAAAGACTAAGTGTGACCTTGACCTTTGAGGTAGGGACACGGGCCTTGCACGCGACACGTCGTCTTGGTATGTGGAACACATGTGGCAAGTTATTTTAAAATCTGTCTATACAAGGGAAAGTTACAGCCCGGACACGACAACTTATACTCTATGTCCTATATGCAGCACTCCATTGTGAATAAAGACTAAGTGTGACCTTGACCTTTGAGGTAGGGGCACGGGTCTTGCACGCGCCACGTCGTCTTGGTATGTGGAACACATGTGGCAAGTTATTTTAAAATCTGTCCATACAAGGGAAAGTTACAGCCCGGACACGAGTTATTTAGCCGGACACACGGACGGACGGTGCGATTTTAATATGCCCACCTTCGGGGGCATAAAAACTAATCAAACACCTGTATGTGTTTCATTATCATAGAGAATGCCCAGGTGTTAAAGAATTGTTCAACAGCTTGTTAATTACCTTGCTGCAGTAGTACTCCATGAGAGCGGCCGCCATGAACACATGATAGGTGGAACGTGTATCCTCCCTCGCTAGTTTAAACACCGTCCTAGCAGACTTAATACCCTCTGACCGACGGGCAAACCTCATGTACTGGATGTAACCCTGATGGAAGTAGAAGCATGATTGTATACCAGTGTATCGTTGTATATAGCAGTGCCATATTGAGAAATGACCGATATAAATATTCCTAGCTGTTAAACCCATGTTGAGATTAAATAGTCACATGATAAGCATGGACAAACAAAATAATACACATGGTTTTAGATTCGATGTATTCTTTTGCTAAACAATAAAATTAATTAGAGGAGCCATAGTCAGATTGAGCATTGTATTAATTTCAAGTTTAATTTGATACTATGTGGGTGTTAATGTATAATGAAAAGTTTCAATTTAATTACATTCATAGACCTGCTAACTGCCTAAATGCACAAATCCACTAAATTTAATGTAATAATTTCCAATTCACCACTCTATACAGAAACAAGAGGCACATCAGTGCCTGTGCTCCACTGGCCAAAAGGTTCAAGCAAAGACCACCTAACAAACATTTTCGTCAAGTTTCATAGAAATACAATCATCAATTTTTGAGGAGAAGTTATTTAAAAAATGTTTTTACTTTAATAGCTCTGGCTGCCATGTTGTGCAGTGGACCGAAATGATTTGGGCAATTTGAGTAAAGGAGCACCAAACAAACATTTCTGTCAAGTTTTATCGAAAAAAGGTCATCGGTTTCGACGACAAGTCGTATAAAGTTTTTTTTATTTTTTAGCTCTGGCAGCCATGGTGTGCAGTGGACTGGAACCATTTAACAAATTTTGGTTAATGACCACCCAAGGAACATTTCTGTCAAGTTTCATCAAAATCTGATCATCGGTTTCTGAGAAGATGTAGTTTAACGTTTTTTTCTATTCTTAGCTCTGGTGCCCATGTTGTGCAGCAGACCAGAACTGTTTGGGCTATTTTGGTTAAGGACAACCCAAGTAACATTTCTGTCAAGTTTCATTGCAATACGATCATCAGTTTCTGAGGAGAAGTCGTTTAAAGGTTTTTCTATTTTTACCTCTGGGGGCCATCTTGTGCAGTGGACCGAAACCATTGAAGCAAATTTGATAAAGGACCATCCAAGGAACATTTCTGTTAAGTTTCATCAAAATCTGATCATCGGTTTCTGAGAAGATGTTCTTTAAAGGTTTTTCTATTTTTTTGCCCTGGCAGCCATGTTGTGCAGCGGACCGGAACCATTTGAGCAATTTTGGTTAAGGACCACCCAAGGAACAATTCTGTCAAGTTTCATCAAAATCTGCCTATCCGTTTCAGAGGAGATGTCGTTTAAAGATTTTGCTATTTTTAGCTGTGGCGGCCATATTGTGCAATGGACCAGAACCATTTGAGCAATTTTAATAAAGGACCACCCAAGGAACATTACTGTCAAGTTTCATCAAAATCTGCCGAACCGTTTCAGAGGAGATGTCGTTTAAAGATTTTGCTATTTTTAGCTCTGGCGGCCATATTGTGCAATGGACATGAACCATTTGAGCAATTTTGGTAAAGGACCACCAAAGGAACATTCCTGTGAAGTTTTGTCAAAATCCGCTTATCAGTTTCAGAGGAGATGTCGTTTAAAGTAAAAGTTTACGCACGCACGCACGACGGACAATCTGTGACGACATAAGCTCCATGGCCTTCGGCCAGTGGAGCTAAAAATGGCATCATTGGTATTAAAAAGTCATTATGAACAAAGTTAGTGCTATACAAAACCATTGCAAAATTACTGACATCATAACCATTTTGTACATTTAACAAAGACAACTACCAATGAGGGATCAATATTTTCAGCTGCAATACAACGCTTGTAGATGGAATGGACTTTTTCATACTTCATACGACTCTGAAATAATGAAAAATGAAAATTTAAGAAACATCACCTACATGTTATTGTGTTTATATTCGTAAATATAAACAAATGACCGACCAAAACAGAAATTAGGCTTTAAGTTATATATAAACAAGATCGCGAAAAGCAGAATGTTCCTATAACAAAAATTATCAAATGAGTCAAAATACAAGATTTCATGCCTAATTTTAGGAAGCACTGTTTTAACTTTGATGATGATATCTTTGAATTTGCAATGGCAACAAGCATTTTTACTTCTATTGTTGATTTCCAAATTTTAATTACATGTAAACAAAGTTGCAGTGAATTCAAATCTGTAAATATTGAAAATTGTCATAATATCAACGTTTTACGGATAACTCTAAATCCTACCTCTTCAAAGTCAGCAAAAGCGAAGTATATGAGCATATTTCCCTTCATACTGGTGCTGATAGCTCTCTCATATAGGTTAGAAGCCTCGTCCGCAAACAGCTTGCCTGCATTCTGGTCCTGTAGGGAGAAATTTATACCAATTTTATCTTATTTGTTTGAGCTCCATTGTGAAGTCAAGACAGCTTTTAACTGACACAAATCCCTTGAGTCTGTTCCTTGGTTGGAAACCACTACTTATGTCACAACCTCTTGGGTGAGCGGCAGACACATTTACTACTAGACCACTCTCAAAATACATTATCATTAAAGGTCAAGACGGTTGAAAGTGAGTTTTTTCTTTTTTTTTCTGGTGATTAAGTCCCTTTTCACTTTCTAAAGTCGATGAATTGTAATTCTTGAAAGGTGGCTCCATTTTTAATTTGCAACATGTAATATTTTATTATAATATATATATATTGCTTCGTTTAACCCTGGATCAGTATTTAGATTACAATGGCCCATGAATTTATTAACATAATTCATACAATAATTATATTCCTAGAATTGAATACCAAAGCAAATAATGAAATTGGCGATGTCATGAATCTGCTCAGTGATCAAAACATAATCTATATAACAGTACATTCAGACAAGAGATGTTTGTCAAACATTATGCCCCCCCTGAGCGCCATGTTGTCAGGATTATATGGATAATTGAATGAAATATGCATGGACCGAAATGACAGCTGATTTGTTGCCGTTAAGGCAGTTTTAAGATTATGACCATTAAAGTGTGAGGATAGAGTGTGTTATGACCATGACCTTTTACTCTATGAACTCAAAATCCAGAGTCATCAGCTGGTCACCAGAAACCTTAATGTTAAGTTCGAGGGCCATGGGTGCAGGCATTGTCAAGTTATCACAAGACAAGTTTTTTTCGTTCAAGGTTACTGTGACCTTGACCTCTGACCCAATGACCCCTTAAATCATAAGGGGTCATCTACAAGTCAGATGCAACTCCAAGTCAAGTTTGAAGGCCATGGGTTTAGGCATTGTTGAGTTATCACTCGGACAACCTTTTACCATTCAAGATCACTGTGACCTTGACCTTTGGCTCTATGAATCCTAAAATCAATAAGGGTGATCTACTGGTCAGGCTTAACATCCATGTCAAGTTTAATGATCATAGGTTCAGGCATTGTTGAGATATCAGTGGGAGAAGATTTGTTAACTTTTTTGCGTTAAAGGTTACTGTGACATTGACCTGGGCCTGATGACCCCCAAAGTCGATAGGGGTCATCTACTGGGCAGGTCCAACCTTCATGTCAAGTTGATGACCATAGGTCCAGGAATTGTTGAGTTCGCTTTCAAGGTCACTGTGACCTTGACCTTTGACCCCTAAAATCAAAAGGGGTCATCTACTGGTCAGGCCCAACCTCCATGTCAAGTTTGAGGGCCATGGTTGCAGGCATTGTTGAGTTATCACTCGGACAACCTTTTATCATTCAAGGTCACTGTGACCTTGACCTTTGGCCCAATGACCCCTAAAATCAATAGGGACCATCTTCTGGCCAGGCCCAACCTCCAAATCAAGTTTGAGGGCCATGGGTGCAGGCATTGTCGAGTTATCACTCGGATAACCTTTTACCATTCCAGGTCACTGTGACCTTGACCTTTAGCCCAATGACCCCTAAAATCAATAGGGACCATCTTCTGGCCAGGCCCAACCTCCAAGTCAAGTTAAAGGGCCATGGGTGCAGGCATTGTCGAGTTATCACTCGGACAACCTTTTACCATTCCAGGTCACTGTGACCTTGACCTTTGGCCAGATGACCCCCAAAAACCATAGGGGTCATCTCCTGGTCAGGCCAATTCTCCAAGTCAAGTTTGAGGGCCATGGGTGCAGGCATTGTCGAGTTATCACTCGGACAACCTTTTACCATTCAAGGTGACTGAGACCTTGACCTTTGGCCAGATGACCCCCAAAAACAAAAGGGGTCATGTACTGGTCAGGCCCAATTCCAAGTCAAGTTTGAGGGCCATGGGTGCAGGCATTGTCAAGTTATCACACGGAAAACCTTTAACCATTCAAGGTGACTGTGACCTTGACCTTTGGCCCGATGACCCCCAAAAACAATAGGGGTCTTCTGCTGGTCAGGCACAACCACCAATTCAATTATGAGGGCCATGGGTGCAGGCATTGTAAATATCACTCGGACAACCCTTTACCATTCAAGGTCACTGTGACCTTGACCTTTGGCCCGATGACCACCAAAAACAATAGGGGTCATCTACTGGTCAGGCCCAACCTCCAATTCAATTATGAGGGCCATGGGTGCAGGCATTGTCAAGTTATCACTCGGACGACCTTTTACCATTCAAGGTCACTGTGACCTTGACCTTTGGCCTGATGACCCCCCAAAACAATAGGGGTCATCTACTGGTCAGGTCCAACCTCCATGTCAAGTTTGAGGGCCATGGGTGCAGGCATTGTTGAGTTATCACTCGGACAAGCTTTAAAATTATTTTACCATTAAAGGTCACTGTGACCTTTGACCCGATGACCCCCAAAATCAATAGGGGTCATCTACTGGTCAGGCCCAACCTTCATGTGAAGTTTGATGACCATACGTCCAGGAATTGTTGAGTTATCACTCGGACAAGCTTTGGTCTACCGACAGACCGACGGACCGACCGACCGACATACCGACATGCCTGTGCAAAGCAATATACCCCTCTTCTTCGAAGGGGGGCATAAAAACTACATGTGGAGGACTAAAATGGAAATAGTGTTTCTTTATTTAATCATGAGGTTAGTTAAAATCTAAATGCTTTTATCAATATGTATTGAATACTTTCCTACCCCTTTTTCTGTGAGTATCTGACTGGAGTGTTCGAGATAATTGGCCGCCTCTATCCACACATCGGGATGGTAACCCAGGCACAGCAAGCACTGCTCATACGCAAACATCACTGAAATAGATGTTAACATAGTAAGCTTAATTTAAAGAATATAATTGACTGAACCAATTTTTTTTATTTTATTCATTTGTCAATAGCTTAAAAGACCTTTAATTTCAATGGTTGACCAATTTATGAGAACACATCAGGGCCTTTAAAAGGTATGGGGAAGACAGTCCTTTTGGCGGTAAAAAAGTCTTCTTTTCGAACATTTGGGAACATATAGAGTAAAATATCAATAAAACAGTAATTATTGCATTTAGAAACATCATTTAATGAATCTTGTTAATCTCATTATCATACTTATAATCAGACTCATTCCTCATTATCACAAATTTTACTTTTAAAATTGCTTCAACTAGAAGTAAAGATTCAAGTCGCTGAACATGTTAAAATAACTGGCTTCACCATAACTTACAAATAATGTTTCATAAAATTAAAAACCTGAGTCTCTAACTCACACTCAAGACAATAGTGCATATGTGCCGATGGTTAGGCTCAACTTAAAGAAAAAAGGGCAAAAGGTGGACATCTCTAACATTTCCTACCTCTTTTGGTAATGAGGGCCTGGTCTTCCGTTCTCAGTGGATTTTCTTTTTCCCAGTTGATGTATTTCTTCCATAGATCCACCTGAAAACAAATAAGACTTAATTAAAACTGATTAAAACATCTGGTTAAAAGGCCGTACATCAAAATTTATTTTCTATTTCGAATAATGAATGAACTCACTAACAAAACTAAATTGTCATATTTCCTTCCAAGCAATTCTGTTCCATTTACATTGTATATTGCATTGTACAACGCATGCAGTAAAGATTATGCAAAACAAACCTCTTTTAACAGTTTAATTTGAATCAAATTTATTCAAACCTGTGTAGCCTCCTCTGGTGTGTTTTTGGGAAGTACAGATGGCAAGTTCCTGTTGAGACCTCGTGTGACGACCTCATACTCCTTAGAGACGCGCCGGGCATTCATGTAGTCACGACTGCGGTCCTCTATCATTTTCTTGGCAATAAGGGGGTTGATGCTCTGAAAAGGTAAACATATTTGATTATAGTTATATATATTAAGTTTTATTACTTTCATTAGCGGTGCTTGGTTATAACTCTAATGAACTTATATGCCTATATTTGAAGTGTTAACAACTGCAATATTTAGGACATGATGAAGAACATTATAAAACTAAATGCAGAAAGACAAGTAAAAGTTGAATTTTCATTTCAATAATAAACTAGAGCAGGTGTTTTTCAACACTTTTTTGTCCGATTCAAGCTGCTCAAAATTAATCACTTTTCCCCATATGAAAATCATGAAGATCACTATTCGGGATCTGATGTGTACGAGGCTTGAAAACCTTCCACATCAAGTATTTACTATATAACTTACATTCTCGTAGTGTCCGTAGTCCTTCCAGAGCTGTTCAATGTTGATCATGGGGTTGATGACTCCACGCTGGAACACCTTTCTCACGGCCGTGATACGCTGGTTCTCTGCATACGAGCCCACCGCATCACTGAAAATCAGGGAGAAATTTATACAGATAATATGGATGAAACCTTCAACATCTACCGGGTTTGTGCTATGAATAATTGCTTTTTTATATACATGTGTCTGCACCAAAGTGCCAGCTACTGAATAAGACCCTTCCAGACTTTAGTGATCCATTTTTAAACCTGGTTGAATACCTCTCATTGGCTTGCATATTTCATAACTAAACGAGTCCTAAACAGAATTCTGAAAGTCGGAAGGATTGTTTTGTGCACTTATTGCTTTTAACAATACATCCTGCTGATGTATATATTTGTGACAAATGGGCCCTTAGGAAAAACAACGGGTATGGGAATCAGGATGTGAGCAGTTTCACTGATACTTTGGTACGTTGATGTAGTCTGACCAGATACTTACACAGACTTCAGGAAGTTGATGTAATCTGACCATACTGAGAAGGACATGATATCCATGCCCATCTTGTCGAGGGCGAAGTCGTACGCCTGCGCCATCTTCTCTCTGTAAAACATGGGAAATACAAAATCATACACTGGATAATAGGCATAAGCCAAGAGCAATGGTTTTACTTGTAGCTTCATGACTGGTGTATGGTAACCAGATGTCGGTTTTATGACGTTTTCAATATAATCAATCAGTCATTTGTTATAAGGTCTTCATGTTTAAAATTGAGTTTCGCCAAAAATCCTACTAAAAAGACAAACCAAAATCTAACAGTCATTGATTTTGAAAAAGTCCATTTCTTTTCTTCAATTCTTAAATTTTATTCATATAAGTAAACTGACCCTTATCTTTCTTGCTCTGACTTTAGTTAAGACAAGTTAGTTTCTGATTCAGGTAATAGTATTGCTCTTTTTTTCTTACTTACACCCTTACCTTGCTATAGGAAACAGAGGGATAGAAAGAAGGAAGGACAGAGAAATAGGAACATTGTTCATACAGCATAACATCAAATATGTAACATGGCAGCTGATCGTTGTCATTTATTTCATATACAACAAACAAATATGAATGTAAACTACATTCATCTCTTATTTGATGCTGAAATATTCACCCTCTCACGAATTCACATTTTTAAAGTAAACATAGTATTGAAAATTAGAATATGTAACTCAAATTCAGTTTATTCACCTCGTTTCAATGAAAAACTTTAACAATTTCATGTAAACTTCAAATTATTTCATCATCATAGTTAAAAAGGTCCTTGAAATTCGCATTTTGGGCTTGGGGCTTTTCACTGCAATAAACTTGCAATGTTATGTTATTTATCTTCTATTATAGCAAACGCAAATGTTTTAGCAATAAATAAAAACTGCTCCTTGTATACTTAAAATACTACAAGCCAACAATAGTGATGTGAAGACAGAGGGTGAGTATTTTTACATAAATTCTGAATGTAGAAAAAAACTAGTCTATATTTTTTTTAATTAACAAAACACAAAGATATTAATTCTAAAACCCTGTATTTTCTATTTAATTAAATCATACAAAAAAATGACCATACTCAACCTGAAATACCCTTTAACTGGTAGGAAATAATTTCTCTAACAGCCGATTGTTTTGAAATACAATAATGTTAGTTAAATAAATAAATATAAGTCATTGAAATTAGATTTCTTGATGGTTTATAACCAACTTACACTACTGACTAGTACTTGGCATAAAGAGATTTCAACCAGCCCTATGATATAAATCCAGAACTTGAGCAAGCCCAAGGACAGGACATGCCAGCTTTTCTAACTTCGATCATTGCAAATATGCTTTATAATCCATTACAGAAATAACTAAAAACTAGACAACTGATATACAGAGTAGATTTAACATTGATTACAACATCTTTGTAAATCCTAGAAGCATAAGTGTTAATAAATATGACAACCACTGAGCTTAAAACAAAACTTGATTTTATCACAAAATACGATACACATCCCTGAAAATCAATAAAATTAGCATAGAAATAAACAAGCTCAAACTGTAGTGCCGCTCCATTGGACAGACCTGTACGAGGGGAGCTTGCTTTTTGTGTCTTTGATGTAGGTCAGGTAGAGCTTCCAGAGGTCGATGTTGAGAATCTTCATCAGGCAGCGCTGAAACAGCTGAAAAACAGACACATTATACCTTTGAATACTGGAATCTAATGATTGTGACTCATTTAAAAAGACCAAAGACAGCAATGCTTTGACAATACCTTAACCTGATTTCTTGTCTTATCAGACATTTTTTTATACATCATATATAGTACAGTATAAACAGTATGATATTCATTTTTTCTAAGACACATTTTTTAATGAAGTTGAAATGGAAGTGTTACCACTAAGATGACAGAATAATACCTTTTCCACTCGCTCATAGTTCTTGGACTTCAACTGCGAAAAAACAAAAACAAACAATTACTAAAAGTCACATTCTAAGCAATCTATATGTCAGCATTAAAATAATAGATCAGTATATCTAATCAGTATATTTTCTCAACAATTGTAACACATTATCATTAAGGTTGTCATTACTTTACAATGTCTTCTATGAACAAATGGTTATCATGCATTATTAAGTTAACAATGTCATTTTCAAATAATAATTACCTTGCAGATATCCGCAGAGTCATCCCAAATATTTTACAAAGACCCTATATTACCTTTACCATTTTAATCACACAGTTGCCAACACGCAATTCAGTATGACCAACATGTACTTGCAAAAAGGCGCGTAAGAAAGGCTGAAATAAAACTCATCACCAAAAATTGTGAAACATCATACTTCTACACAAAATAATAAGTATTCTAAATATAAACAACCTGATTACTTTCATGAGTCAATTCATTAATAAGTTGCTTTTACAATTCCATGGAAGTATCTGCTTCAAAGAAAACAATATTTTTTAACAAAAAATTCATGATGTTTCACATGGCTTCTGTCACACAGTCATTTTCAATCAACAGTTCTACAAACACACAAATGTTTAAAAATTGAAGACAAAATTCTCTCGCACATTTTTAGTCGGCCAAATAAATGAGTCAGGATTTAGAATGATGTCTGTAATTCAATACCTTAGTTTCACATTTTAATGTTAGCAGCAGTACATTATGGTTTGTGCCATGTATTTTCGTTAATTAAATATTAATTATAAGTCATGCAATCATTAGTACATGGGCAGCATTCTCTTTTGTTCTGTTTTGTCTTTTCAAATAAATAAAAATAAAAACATGGCAACAGTCTATCGGTTTTCAAGCTTTTTACTATATCAATCTATTAGAACTAATCTTATCAATTAATATGAAAAATACTTTTTTCTAAAAATTGATATTTTTTTACAGTAAAGTTTAACATTTCAAGGTCATAAAACTGATGAGTTAAAAATTATAACTAAAAAATAAGGTAGATATCTTACCCATTTTTCATAATGTGAAATTATGTGAATGCCACAATGAACCCTGTGGCACTGACAGACCCTAAAAAGGGTTTTTTATGCAGATAAATCATAGGTAAATCAAAGGATTAAAAATTCATTGCAGAGAATGTTTTGGAGGGAATCAATTTGCTAATTTTTAACTTTAAACCTAAGACTGAGCATGAACACACATTTTTTTTATAAGCTCATATGTTATAACACTAACATATAAAATATCTGTATACCAGGCATCCAACATTATCCTTCTTATGAGTAGAATAACTAAAATAAATGTCAAAAATTATATTGTTTGTGATTATCAATTCCGGAACCTAGTCAATGCCACAAAAATAATTGACTGCTACCAAGGTTGAAAAAGTTTTGTGATTCTGATATATTATAAGACAAATAAAAAATAAAGCAATATATATTAATAGTTGATTTCACGCAAATATGTTTTATCTAAATTATAAACACCATGTTAACCGTGATTTGAATGTTTTATACATGCAAGTGTGTGAGTACTTTTTTCTTGGAAGAATCTACAAGTCTATATGCAGGTTCATACAACCTGAATGTTGTTACATCCAGGTCTGTACAAAACACCACAGTTTTCACCCTCGGATATCTCTCTCCCTAGTTAAAGCCATTTTGGTGATGATATTAAATGAAATATGGACCATCTTTAATTTTCTTAAGCAAATACTGTTTACTTCTTTTAAGTTGAAATTATGTAGTATTAATATGTTAAAGATGGTCCAGTATCCAAGTCATCCCAATGAATAAATTTCGTAGTAGCTTATATAGAAATGTACAGTTAGTAAGTTTTTGATTTTACAGATAGTTATTAGTAGTTAAAACAACTTTTTTTCTTTCCAGACAAAATTGCTTTCAAGACAAAAGAAGTGTTTGCAAGTGTATTCAGCATTAATTTCATATCAATCTCTGATTTTTGAATGAAACTGATTCTTAAAGTCTAAACAGTCTTTGGCCAAAAAAGCTGCTGTCCAACTATATATATGCTAATAATCTGTTCCTACTAAAACCTTACATGAAGTAACAGGGATTCATTGGTTGCATACGATCTAGGCATGCGTTATTTTAAGACAATTCTTTAAGATGACTTGCATACTACAAACAAAATAAAACACTTTTGCATTAGGAACTACATGTATGTAATCCAGGAACAAGAGCTGTCCCATGTTAAACTTACCTCGTGTTCGATGTAGATCTTCCAGTATCGTCCCGAATTGCTAAACTGTGTCACCAGTCTCTCATACACTGGTCTGGCTTGCTCCGTTGTACGGAGCTGAAAATTACAAATCATTCATAAATTGAATACAAAAAGTGTTTTAATACCAGACTGTTATGTTTATGTCAGCTGTTTTAAGATTTCGGAAAGCAATATAAAAATTTGTTGAACAAGTTACATGTCATTTCCTGAGATGATTTCAATTACCTTCATAGAAGGTTAATCCAGAAAAACTAAAATGTGCAGAAAGTTAAATGCTTAGAAGATGTTCCTATTGAAAAATTCATGGTAACATGTATTTCTGCAGTATGAGTATACACTGACATTGCGTACAAACTATTCAAAAAAAATTAAGACATCTTGTTTTAACTGCACAAACATCTTCCTGTCAACAAACCTGTGCATCTCTGATGAGCACGCTCCAGGCCTCAGTGTCATGTGGAGAAACTTCAACTCTCTTCTCAGCCTTCTTAATCTTGTCAGCAATAAACCCATCCTACAAGCAATTTTTAGGGAAAAAGTGATCATTTTCATTTTTGTAGATTTAAATTGACACCTTTCAACAACAGTTTTACTTTCAATTAGATCAGGTTTTGGACACCATTTTAAGGGGCCAAGTAGCCACAATAATGTATGTTTAGGGAACTTTTTTAACATTTGGATATTCATTATGTTTCCTAAACGCCACAAGTAGACTGATTCATACCGATGTAAAATATATTTTTCAATTGTAACTCCACAATATTTGACACTGCATTGTTAAATAAAAACACAAAATTTAGAAATAAAATATTTTGAGCCAATACCTTTCTCTTATTACACTTACTGTTTCATGAAACAAAAATTCAGACATTGCCATTTTTGAACTGCGAAATACAGTGGAGAGCTTCAAGGCAGCTCTTACAAATGACTGAACGACCAGGACTCACCACTGACGCCTTATGCCAGAATTCGTCCTGCGTCATATTTATACAGATACAAATACAGATATGTAGCAGGTGCCCGTTATCTTTTCCCTCAATATACTTATGCACCAGTCAATTGTAAGCCCTCCCAGGTCCGGGGGTCATAATGGGGATAGCCGGGGAAATGGGCCGTGTTTTTACTTTCCAGGTGGCCCAGCAGAACCGGGTAAATGCAGTGGTTTTGTCTTTACGCCAATCCTACCCGAGCTTGGCTGGACGGACAGTCAAAGTCCCCGCTATTCCCCGGACCTGGGTGGGCTGTGGTTACAACTGACTTGTGCATTAGCACAGGGATCTATCATTCTTGGCTAGGAAAACAATAAGTGAGATATGGACGCACAGAGTGGCAGAAACAAAAATTGTCAAAGACTCTGAAGCGGCTATTAATATAGACTAGGGGCCCAGGTGGATGAGGGCAAAATGATTTCTGCTTGTAAAAGAAATGACAAAAAAAACAAAAACTTTTGAGTCTTTCATGATTAATTAATTAAAATAAATACTGAATAATAAGAAATAAAACTTAATAGGCAAATAATTTTCATAAGTCAATAAAGACTTTGTTATGTCTATTCTTCTGCGCTAAAGAGCCTAATTACTACAGAGGGTGGTACGTACTGGATTGAGTACGAAACTAAATAAAAATAAATCACGTTCTTATCTACCTGTTTTGACATGGTTAATTAGCAACGAAGCAGCACTAACGATTTATCAAAATTAAAGCTTCTTCAATCAACAAAACGGGTCTCCGGTGTATATCATCGCTATTTCAAAGCAAAAGAATGAAATCAACCGCACAGTCACAACAAATATGGCGGCCACAATTGAATTAAAGGGAAAACACAAAGTGCCTCCGAAATGCAAAAATATTATAGCAAACTATATAATTTTTATTTCCGTTCAATTTGTCAGTTGGGTTCCATAGTGTAGTGGTTATCACGTCTGCTTTACACGCAGAAGGTCCTGGGTTCGAGCCCCAGTGGAACCATGTATTTTTTTATTAATTATTAATTATAACACAAACGCGAATTTTTTTGGTGAATAGTCTGAAAGAAAAAAATAGCACCATAATAATTAGATTGGCAACAGAAAAGGAAATTCAAATTTGTATATAAGATTCTTCTCGCCCATCAGAGCATGATCGGTCTGGTCACGGTGACCAATATTTAACAAATCCCACTCCCAGCCTGGAGGCCTGAAATATATTTATATAATAACTATGTGATATTTAAAATAAGTCCATAACATATGGCTTCATCTTTTAATTATATGTATTATTCCATCGAATATACCTACCATAAATTATACAATTCAGCAAGAAAAAAACAACAACGATTGTCAACATGATCATATACATAGCGCATAAGTAAGAGGTTGATGACAAAACGCGTGGATTGGTCAATGATAGTATAGCTTTAAATCTATGCAATGCCATGCATTAATTCTATTTATACAAAACATATTTAAAACATTACGGAACAGCTATGCAGAGTTTAATAAAAAACATTTGTTAATGATAACCGTAAATGGTATTTTGGCAGCATGGAATACATGAAGAAGAATCACATCCGTTTACATTATTGACGTTAAAAAATGACAGAGTTTAATACCCGTAATCACCTTACAGTATAATGGTAGTGCAGCGTATAAATCGGGCAGAAGGTACTAAAACTATACCCGGAAACCTGCTTTAAAACATACCCGGCCCGCCTTTATCAGTGATTATAT
This sequence comes from Mya arenaria, assembly GCF_026914265.1. Lineage (NCBI taxonomy): Eukaryota > Metazoa > Mollusca > Bivalvia > Myida > Myidae > Mya > Mya arenaria. Next base: position 69,689,846 of record NC_069127.1, on the reverse strand, counting down.
TTCTGACTTATTGTAAATGAGATGTTACTTACTATGTACTATTATATTTCAATTTTGGTTTGACTGTCCAGCTAGTATATAATTTATGTGTCTTAGTTCTTATCATGATTTAGTATATAATATTTTTTTTATTATCGATATCATGATTTAAGACCAAACGGTAGCATTCTCATTTATCAGAGTTTTGTTAATGATAAATATAATATGTAGTACGTTTATCATCATCTCTCTGGTGTACAAAAATGAAAGGCATTTGCATTTTGTATTGCTTTGCAGCACGGTCACGTGCATTCGTGCGTGTGTTCATCCAAACTTAGAATCTACGACGTTCTTCGGGTAGATTACGGAATTAAGAAATTTTAGATTAGTGGGTGTTTTATGTTGTCCAGAAGTAAAAAAATGTACGGTGAACCCATTATTTATAGATGCAACCATAAATGTATGGACAATGCACCATTAATTAATGAACAAAGGCTTTGTTGTGGCCTCCGCCCCCATCACCGGACAGGCCCCTAGACAAAGAGGTTCCCGCTGATATACCGGTGACCTTCGAGGTCGTAGAGGCCCGGTGGCAGCAAGCGTGGTGGCCGGAAGCCCATCAGTTGTGCCGGATACACATATAAAGCTCGCCGTAACAAGGGCCCGGTGGTCGCACTTATCGGACGTGCAGTATAAGAAGCAAGAAGATGACCTGCCACGAAAGCGTCAAGCAATTCGGCGATATGTTCACTCCAAGCATTGTCGGTCATGTCCATCCGGCCGATCCCCGCTAGGGAGCGCGTCTTCGAGTCCGCAGCAAATATCAGCGTGCGAGTTATGAAGCAGATGACGACACCAGATGACGTCTGCCTACCAAAGCCTGACAACTTGGCGCGATCGGAAAACCATCACAGACGGCAACGCCCGCGGTGATCTAGCTGACCTTGAATTACAGTTGGAGTGGGAATTCATCGGCGAGGAGTTTATCCCTGACGATATACGGGTCGACGGTCAGCGCCATATCATCTTCGCGACACAGCAGCAGCTACACCACCTCCGATAGTCTAGGAGATGGTTTATAGACGGAACCTTCAAGCTGGTGAAACATCCGTTTTGTCAGCTCGCCACCATCCACTGCTTTGTAAAGAATGGTGAGGACACAAAGCAGGTCCCACTTGTCTACGCACTATTATCACGAAGAACTAAACACGACTACATAGAGGTGCTGAGAATCAGCTACGACACCTAGGCCAGCCCTTGGTGGAGTGGTTCATGTTGGACTTCGAGGCCGCCACATGGCAGGCAATTCGGGGACCATAATAAAGGGTTGTGTCTTCCACCGGACGCAACGGATATACAGGAAATTCCAAGGGGATGGCCTGACGACTGCTTACATCAAGAAGGGGGAAAAGTTTGACTTCCTTCGGAAGGTTATGTCACTATCCTACCTGCCGACCGAGCACATATTGTCCCTGCGTTTGAACAACTGAAACTGACAGCAGCCGAGGTGGGCGGCCCTGTCTATCGGGTCGTCGAGTACGTGGAGCGGACCTGGATAAACGGTTCCATGTGGCGACCAGAGAACTGGTCTGTTTTCCGAGAACACATAAGAACGAACAACGACGTCGGTGGATGGCATCGTCGTATCAACACCAAAGCTGGTAGAGCAAGCCTTGGCTTCTATGTCTTGGTCCCCCTCCTCCGCGGTGAATCCGAGACGGTCGACCTGCAGATCCGCCTGGTCAGCGAGCATCTACTCACCCACATCCAACGTAAGTAGTATGGACTTCACTCCTTGGACGACTCTTCGACGCCTGGGACCGCTATGAGGAGGACTTTTGAGATTGTTGTGTACACAATGCATAGGCTGTACTGTTTATATTTATTAAATAGTTTTAAACACCATTTAAGATTTCTTCATTTATTAACAATGCTATTTTAGGCACAGTCATGTATTACATAGATAAATAAAAAAATATGCAAAAACACTGTTTTGAGTAATAAACGATTTCACACACTCCGCTTGTCAACATACACATCAAAAGCTAAAATATTTAATAAAATGGTCTACTGAATTATTCCTTTCTTCCTAAATTGGTGTTTGCTCACACGTAATAAGTAGGACATAATGCATTAATTGCTAATTATAATAACTCAGTAGGGATGCAAACGAATATTCGATCAAACGTTTGGTATTCGAATGTCAAAATCGGTATTCGAATATTCGGAAAAAAATGAATAAGAATAATTAAAAAACCTTTTGCCTACAACTCTGTTATTGTGTATAAATTAAGTTTGTCTTGTTTTTACAACGATTGGCCCATAATGCATTTAGGGACATATCGTCGGGTACTATAAAAAGTGGCTCAAATCGCCGTGATACTATGACAATTTGAGCCACTTTTTCTTGCAAGTCACCTAACACAAACGGGGCGAAATGTATATTGCTGGAAATTTGGGAAAGCCCCACAACTGCCATATATTTTATTCGATATACCTTTATTTGATAAACCTTGTGGTAAGGGAGGTAACTGCTACTTGAAGCTTAATAAAATGATTAAATATGTTTCCTGCCACTTTATTGCTGGTATGTTACCTCCCTTATATATAATTTTGTCATAAAAAAGGAAACAGACACACGTGTGGAGATAAAACGTTAGATGTTATTGATACCAGGCGTTAGATAGTGTAGGAATGTCTGAATATTTTAAAAGCTTTAGTGTAGACAATATTAATCACTTTAAGTCTAATGTGAAGAAATAATTTGTCAAGAGTGGAAAACACTGTAAATGTTTCTCCGAAAGTATTGTATACATGTATCATATATTTAAAACGGATCATTGAGAATCTCAATGGGATGTATTGCATTGTTAAAGCTGCACTCTCACAGATTGAACATTTTGACAACTTCTTATATTTTTTTGCCTTAGAGCGCTCAATTTTTGTGAAAAGCCATGGAAACCAGTTATATAAGACTGACAAAAAATAAGATCACAGATTTTTATACTTAAGTTAAAAAATTGATGTGTTATGCATTTTTCTTAAACCATTAGTAACTGTTTAAGCCGTAAAACAATTATTTTGGAACATAAATCAGGGTTTGAAATTTGACTCGCATACTCGCAAATAGTCTAAAATAATAGACGTGTTACATACATGCCATATTTTCTGGAGACCATTCAGGGGGATTTGTTCAAAAGTCTGAAAATTCAGGGGGATTTTGGTAGTATTCAGGGGGATTTTTTAGCAGATCTAATTCGGCAAAATTTCAAAGTATTTTAAGACGCAAGTACGAAAAAAAAAAATTGCCATAATTTTGAAAGGCTCCCGAGGGGATTATGTCCACAACTAAGGGGATTTTGGTCACATACCAGGGGATTTTCATCATCGCCATGAAGTATTACGAGCATGACACACATGCCAATTCACCTTGTTTACCCCTTTTTCCAGCACTTCATCTATATTTTTATGAGACACAACCATATTGCATAATAAAATCACTCACTTGCAAAATAGAATACTTCACAGAAAAATATGTTTCAGAGACAATTTAATGTGCTTACCTTCCTCTAAAATTGGATACAAAATCTGCTGCCTATGATCATAAATGATGACTTTCAGACTAATAGAGAGAATGGAATGAATTATCAATATTTTTCATTTCAATTCCCAAATAGTCAGAATTGTTTGCTTCTGATAAAAAGCAAATGCATAATTTATTAAGTTCATAAACATATCTTCTTTTGGCATTCATAAAAAACAACAACAAAAAACATCACCACCATAATAAATAAATAAAAGTCATTTCATCCGAATTGTCTACTTTCAGTTTCTCTTCTGAAGTTCTGTTATTTTCCGATTTTTGCGATGAAGGTCAATGTCATGTATGTAAACATATTAGTGAGGCATAACAAAGAACAGCATTGTCTATTAGTTATTTTAATCCTTTTCTTTACTGAATAATTTACAGTCACCTTTAAATTATTAATTCTTTTGATGACAATGACACATGTTATGAAGAACGCTTTAATTTGTTACATCCTCTCTGATTGGATAAAAATTATAGTTTTAACCAATGAAAATCGACCTTTTATCTGACCGGTCTAATTGACATTTCTAACGCAAATTCTGTCAGTTTCAATCAAAACAATGCATAAAATGTGCCCTGCTGATTTATTAAGTGTCACCCAATAGGTGTTGTTAAAACACACCATCAGTTGATAATCCAATTAAGCTTCAGGACAGGAAGGGCATTATAACTGTAAACAGGCATATATAATTAAACCCTGTGATAAATTTGCGTAATTTTGATAAATTTGCGTAATTTTAAACACTTTTTAATTCCGGGGGATTTTCATCCCCCTCCGGGAGACCGGGGGATGGGTCGAAATACCGGGGGATTTTATCCCCCTCCGGGGGATATGGCATGTATGGTGTTATACGGGATTCTTCCAATCCCTAACGTCTAAACGGGAATGTGCAAAAAACGGGGGTGTTTTGAAAATATTGAAATTGTTTTAAGTGAAGTATTTTATGGTTGAAATTGATCATAAAGAGATATATTCATATTTTACCATGTAAGTGAGATGTAATTTTGCACTAAACAAGCATTTAATGCATTAAAACAAGTTGTTTACCTTTCAAATAAAACGAAAGTTGACTGACACAGAAAACAATTATGCGAAGGGGAACAATAGATACAATCGTAATAACTCGGCCTCCTCCGACAAAGCTTAGAGATAGACCTCGTTCTACAATCGTAACAACTCGGCCATGGCCGAAATGTTCCGAGCGATTTAAAACTGTGCCCTGAAAGCCTTGCAGGTGCCCTTCATGTATATATCGTTATGTTTTGACAGAATGAAATGAAAAAAAGCCGTCAAACTCATAATTATAAGTTGGATATTTATTTTTTGTGTACGGAACTAATATAAAATAACATTATCTGGTAATATTTCTTGTTTTTATGATATTTTATAGACTCTATATGCTTTAACCCGGAATCCTGATCGGAACAACTACCCACTTTTGATACTAAACAATTTGTACGTGAAGGATTTGCCATATCAAAAATCTAAAAAAAAATCCGCCAACGTACAATTATTTGGACTAACTCGCAAAATGCTAGCGACATTTGCAAATTGCGAGTGACTTTTTTTCAAGCTCGCAAAATTCTGCGAGTGGCTTTTTATAGACCACAAAAAGTTAAAAGGAAAGTAGAATAAACTTGAACTTAACTCCACTACGTAGTCGAGTGTTAACAGCCTGTAAATGGCATGTTTACACTACCAGTATAAAGAAGACAGTATGGAGTCATGTTCTAGTAAGTTTTCAAAAATAGAACAAATACGGAAAAAGCCGAGTTTTATCTTGAATCTTTCCGGGATGCTCCGAGGCGTGCTTAAAAAAAGTTAATACAAATGACGTAATCACCTAGCTGAATCATTGACTAAATTTAGCGCTATCATGCTCTATATGTAAACCCCATCAACCTTTGAATATATTTCCGCCCAACTGTCAAAGTGAATGGACTTCGTCGATCGATATATTTCATGGTCCAAAGCATCCAGGCTACATTTACTGTTGCTTTTATTTATTTTATATATGGAAAGTTATTGTTTTTAATACTTAAAGACTTAATAAAATCTGTAGTGTGCTTGCCGAATGGGTATTACCCGATGGCGAGGGTAAATATACAAAGTGAACAATGTCAAATTATTGGACAGCTTTGTTATCAATAAGCGGCCAGCATCTGACGAGTATTTCCGTACCCCAAAAAAAGAATAAGCCATCAACAAGTTCTAGTAGTCGAGTCACTCAAGATTGATACTTTTTAATATTTATAATGTGTCTTAAGTGTAATTTTCTACTTTAATTAGAAAATATTATAAGGGAATAAAGCAAATAATAAAATTGCAAGTTGATTTTTCATTTTGCGAGTTGCCTCAAAAAGCACTCGCAAAAATTTGCAAGTGCTCCTCAAACTTAAATTCGAACCCTGTAAATATAAAAATCTGCGATCTGATTTTTTGTCAGCATTATTTTATCTTTAGTTTGCAGATATTTACGCAAAAATTTGCTCTTTCCAAGACAAAAAATAAAAAAGTTGTAAAAATAGGATATCTGTGAGAGTGCAGCTTTAAGGAAATTACTTTTGTTAATTAAGAATTTAAACCCATTCCATGTCAATAGAAACAGGGTGCAATTTAGGCATTGAATGTAATGAAAGAGGTGCTGTGGTTACAATTGACTGGTGCATAATGCACCAGTCAATTGTAACCACTGCCCCCCCCAGGTCCGGGGAATAGCGGGGACTTTGACTTTCGGTCCAGCCAACCCCGGGTAAAATCTCCGCCCTGCGGGGACGAACTGATGGTCAAATCCCCGCCAAATGCCTCCGCACCCCAGGGAGCCTAGGTAAGTCCATTCCCCGCTATATTTTGCACGGCACTGCGGGGCCACCTGAAAGGTAAAAACACGGCCTATTTCCCCGGCTATCCCCGGTATACCCCCGGACCTGGGGGGGGGGGGGCTGTGGTTACAATTGACTGGTGCATAAAATAGACATTATTGGTCACTAATTAAATTAGAGAGAGTGCAGCGTTTTTTTTTTCAACTTATAAGGAATAGTGGCAGGGCTGTTTAATAAGGAAAAATAGCATCATTATGGCAAAAAGGCAAAAATACTAACATGATTCATATGATGTTCAACTTTATTGATTCATATGATGTTTAACTTTTTCAAACCCTTTATTAAACAACTTATTGACTTTTTCATAAATGCCCAAATGGCAAAATATACATTTGTTAAATTTAAACAGGTCAAACTTTCTCAATAAAATTAAAAGGTGATTTTGTCACTTTAGTAAAGGAAAATGGTACATTTTTCAGAAGAGGAATAGGGCCGAATTCTGGCCCCAAGAAGGGCCAAAGACACAGATTGTGATAATTTCTATGAAAAAAAGGAAATGTATTCAAAAATACTATTATTTCAATAATAATTCCTACGCCTTTGATGATCTTATGAACTGTAATAAAAAAAATAACCTTGTTTGATAAGATTTACTAATTCAACTTAAATAAGTATACAAGATTCTCAAATATGGCAAGCTGTTTGGAGACAACTCCCAAAACCAGATATCTAGGGGAAAGACAGGCTTATGGGCTTAACAGATTGCCTCAAGAACCAGGTAGAACCAGGTATTAAAATGCAAATAAAATGATGATGGTGATAAATGATCTCATTTTATTTGATTTCATTTGGCGTCCTCCGACTACAAAAGTCATGTTAACTTAATGTTGTCACAATTTCTTTTTCATTCTTGCATGAAACTAGTACAGTATCATATGCCTTAAAATTAATAAAAACGGAAACTTGAAATAAAAAGTACTTCAAATGAATAACTGGATTCCTTAAAAAATATTGAAATACTTTTTAGTTGTACCTACTTATTATAACACAAATAAAAAAAAGTAGATGATGCAAATGAATGCTGTTTTAGACATTATTGTTCTACTCTTCGCTGTATGCGTTTTCAGCATTTCCATTCATACTTTGACAAGATGTTTTTCACCTAAATCATAAATCTACAAACAGTCAAAAGCATTATGTTCATTGTCATGTAAGGATCTAGTAACCATAATTGAAGAAATATAAATATTTGTCTTATAATTAATATTTTTTATAGTACATTATACATTTATGTATAAGGAAGACAGATCAGAAATGCTTAAATATTAATGAAATTCATTAATGTTTTGAAAGGGTTAAGTTGTTCTTTTCAAAAAATGGTCTTTAATATGATGCCAGTTTCGCGTACAAATAATCATACAATCAGATATAAAATTGATTATGAATCTAAAGACTTGAAATAGTTATTAAAATTGGACTCATGAATGCCATACCTTTATTAATTATCAGGAAAAGAGTGCAATCTTTATCAGAGTAAGATGTTATATCTAGGTATGCTGATTTCCGAAATAAGAAAAACAAGTGTTTGATTCCCTAGGTTGTCTATTTACATAATGAAGTGTTAGTTTCTCATAACATATAACATTGTCTGACATGGTAAATCCATTTGTGGTAACCCTATTGTGCAATACATGGATTGGGATTCTCATTTTCTGCCCCATTTCACACAAGAATTGTGCTCTTCTGGAACCAAATTATACTCAAGCCAACTTTCATGTCAAAATGTACACTGATCGGCTTTTTGTAATGTTGTTCAACACCTATTCATGGAGCCCATTTCGAGGGGTGAAAGCGAAAAGGTTCTATCTACTTCTTTATTTAATGTCACTTAGAACCTTTTAGCTTTCACCCCTCGATTTGTAGGACGGATATATCTCCAAAGTATGTCAGAGGACTGGAAAATGAAGAAGGATAATGATTTATTTTTAGTATGATGTAAACCATTAACAAATGTCCTAAAAATGGCTCATGGTCTAGTAGAAACGCTTCATTTTGTTTGTCTATTTTCTAGTTCTTTGAAATGGACAAGGCTTACCTTAACTCAAATTCCTAAAAATGATAAAAAGCATGACATTGGTGACATTTAATAGAGCACTTGCGCAGGCTGCTGAAGTCATTTGAATTAAAACTCTATCATATTCAATGACAGGAGCAAATGATAAAAGTCATATTACAATCAATGGGTCATGTAATGTGTTGAAGGGTGACAAGTATTTTAAGTTGTTTTGTGCCATCGACCTTATAGAACTAAGATAAGGAATAAATTTGAGCCAGATTTGTGCTTAAAAGAAAGGAATTGTTCAAACAATTTTTGATTTTTTTATATATAAATATTTTGTCTTGAACTTTGCAACATTTTCTATCTGTTAAAAGAAACAAACGTGCGTATTTAATAGGACATTTACGGTATGCATTTATCTGAGTCCACAAATGGGTTGTAGAAAAAAAACAATCATTAACCTAGATATTTTTACCCAGTTGTCAATCTTGATAGCAACTTTAAAAGATTCTGTCAAATTGTCAATTCCGGTGAGCTATATACAAGATTGAGTTTCTAGTTTTAATTGCAGTTTGCTGTTATTTATTTTATTGTTTGAACAAATCAATACATTCTCCCACTGTTGTAATTAATTGTGCAAGAAATTTCTGCAGAAGAAGGCATTTAAAAAAGGTTTATGACTTGGCAATAATGTGTAAATAATTAAATGGTGTACTCTGGTTTATTTATGATTGCCTTTTAAACATAAAAATGACTTGTTATCTGAATACTGTCAGTTGCTTATTCTTGTAAATACTTAAACATGACATTATTTTGTTGATTAACAAGCCTGTTATGAGAATCAGTTTAAGGAATATACTAAACAATCCTGTTGTTGTTTTTTTAGAATAAATACTGATAAGCTCCAAGTTTTGTATTTATTATTAACAATTCATCATTTAAGTAAGTATGTATCTGACTTCTAAGTGTATCAGTCATTCAAATAGGTTTACAAGTTGTTCCTTCGACATGCCTTGTGAGTTTTCATTACTGAAGCTTAGCAATAGATATTTAGTGACTGTCCTCTGACTGTCATGAAAAGAAATTTACACAATTGAAAACTATGCATTCAATGAAAGCCTAAAGTTGATGAATGAAACTTTATGTTCAGAGGCATGTTTATTGTTGAATCCTTAAACTGAAAAGGAGCTGAAAATATGTTTGATATGGATGGAATTTATGATTATAAAGTGCAATCTGGATCAATTAAATATGAATGAAAGTTGAGGGGTATATAATTATGTTGTGAGATCAAATCTGTAAGCTATTTATTCAAGTTTAAGTAGTTGTGTTAAAATCAAGATGTTTATTTTCTTAAGATATTAGAAATCAAGAGTACTGTACTGGACTGATTTTGATCAAGTATGTCATCAATAAAATCCAGAGTGATCTCAGTTATGCAATGTAACATAATTACTGTCATAATACAAACATTCAGATTTATCGTATTTCGGTTAATGTTTCTGTTAGGCAAATAGGAATTTATAGTGATACCTTATGTAAACAGAGGGAGATATTTAAAGCCAGTGGTCAGTTCTACATCTAGTATCTTTCACCACATTGGATTTAACTTTATAAAAATAACATTGGCTTCTTTTAGCGAAATTAATGTACTAGTAGTTTACTGTGTATTATCATTACTTTATTAAGAAGTTTCAAGCACATTTTAAGCTTGTGAACTAAAAGCCATCTTCAGGGTTGCAGTTTTGTGTAGGCTGGAGTAATCATAATAATTTGTCTTTTCAGAAATGTGATCTAAGTTTATGTAGCATAAATGCAGTTTTTGGAGAGTAAACTAGGGAGCAAAATAATGCAGTCTACAGTATAGGATATTGGTTCATTTCAAAGGTATGGGCATTTATCTAGTTGTCACTGGTTTTAGTTTTCAATAGAGTAATGTGTTGCAATATAATATGCATTTGAAAACTGCTTGCAAGACTATAGTAACTTCTGATATTAATTCAAACTGCACACTAACAGTTGACCATTGACAATAATGATGCATATGTGTTGGAAGGCCTGTTACTTTTGCTATAATATTTGTTGAGTTATGTCCCCTGATAAACTGGAAACAAAAAAAAATCCATACAAACGTTGGCATACACTTGTTGCAATGCACGTGTTAAACTCATCTTTTGTTTACAGGAAAGCTACATCAAGACTTCGGGCCTAGAAAAATATCTGTGTCATACATCAACCTGAGACAGTTGCAGTTTAATGGCAGATATCTCCTATACATGGGGTGTTTGAATCTCTTTTGACTGAGGTAAGTCATTTTTAGCTCCTTTTTTATATAGAAAAAAGTCAACGTTCTGTCATAGCCAAGGTGTAGCTGTCAGTGCTGCCAGCATCTGCGGCATCATTGTGCAAAACTTTGAATGTTTGTTATATCTCGCAAACAGTTATAGATATTCAAATGAAATTTGGTTAACACTTTGCCTAAGACAACATTATGTACATGTAAAGCAAGGCTGGTAACTCTAGCTCTAATAATTGTCGAGTGACGCCCCATGTTCACCTGTTACAATAACAACAATGGACAAGTGCTCACTCCACAGTGCTCTTGTTTAATACTCTTTTGTTTCCAGGAAAGCTGCATAAAGACTTTGAGACTAGAAGAGTTGGCTTTTGTCATCCATTGACCTGAGACTGCTAGATGATAACTCCTTTACATCTGTGCTGTTGTATCTTTCTTGATTTTGGTAAGTCATTTCTGAGTTTCAACCTTTCTCATCTCTTAGCAAGCTAGCTGTTTCTGTTGAGTGCAAAGCATGGCATGCACATAGCGATAACATTGTCTGGTGTCTTCATTGTTCGCAGCATCAACTTAGAAAGTGCACCCAGACTTAGAATCAAACTGAACATCCTGATAGCTCAGTGGTAGAGCGTCTGCTTCCATGTTCAATCCCTGACAACTAGAATTTTCATGGGTTATCCTAGATCCCAACATCAGAGTAAAATACATATCACCTCATTTATGACAAGATCAGAATTTTAAGTTGATATAGCCATTACTTAAATTTTTCAAAACCAAAGAGTTATTGTTTAGGCTTGCAACTAATTTTAACAACTGTGTTCATGAGAAGGGAGTGCGCTTTACTACTTAAGTGTGCTAACCAGACAACCAATACATTTTGTTGAGCCTGCATGTGGTGAGTTTGACATAGTGGCCACAAAGTTTGGTGTATGTCTATCTTTTATTGGCTTGTGTAGGCTTTTACTTGGCCATTCATGATAAGATTTTGAAATAACTTGGTACAAGTGTTGACCATAAGAAAACCATTTCTGTAAGTCAAAGGTCAAGGTCACACTCAGGAACCACATTGGTCAGATATTCAATTATTCTTGTTCTTGCTTCTTCCCCATCACTTTCATGCATTGCCATCAACTTTCCAACAATTACATCCAGGTTACAGCTTTTTCAGAACTTTTCCATGATTTTGACGTTGGCTGGTTTGCAATGGTTGGTGTTGATGTTTTGCAGACAAATATCTTATTTGATGTATAAGTTTATTTCTTACACCAGTGATGAAAATTAACATATTTTCTTGTGTCTACATATTATTGATATTTCATATTATGTTTTGTTTTTAAAACCAGACACTACTTCAAATGTATTATTCATAAAGCTATCAAATGCATGGTAAAACAGCGTGTGTTACTGGAAGGAATATATATGAGGAAGCCAAGGAGACTCATTTCAATTAATTATGTATATATATTGTTATCGTAACTCTTTGGTGGTTTGCATATACTGTAGATTGATTTAATTTCACAAGGTTTTTATTTGCACGTCTTTTCTTCAAAGGAGAAAATAGAGATATTGTCATAGACTTGGTGTTGGCATCTGCGAACGTCAAAAGCTTGGCCATAATGTAAAGAAAGTTCAAGAGACATGAACATATATAAATCTCTTAAAGTGACACTCTTATTCAAAATCAATACATACACATGTATAACAAACATAAAATTTGAGTGATAAATCTTTAACTTCTTACTAAATAATGCATTTATGGAACATATTAATTACTGATAACAAGATTGTAACTATGTATTTAATAGCTGAAAACCCAAAAACATTAAATGATTGGTGAATGCTTAAAGATTTTAAGTGATCTACTATAGTCTCATAAGGTAGAAATATTGTGTTTTCTTCACATTTCTTTCAAATTCAACTCGGTATCCTTCATAAGAACCATCGTTTTCGAAATTTGTTTATCTTTTCTGGTATATTTTAACAATTTATTTTAATTAATGGTTGTAAATCTTATTTGGGAGTAATAGTGCATCTTTAAAGCTATTCAAATGAGTCTTGGTACACATGTTGCCTTAAAAAAACACTACATGATAAGCCATGGCCAGAACTCCAGCTGTAATAATTGTTGAGTTATGCCCCTTCAAAGAAAAACTGAGCATCAATGATCATGTTGTTCTTGAATATACTGTATATAGATGATATTATCATAAAATCATCTATATACAGTATATTTAAGAGCAACATGAAAACCCACATATTAAGTTAAGTGGGTTTTGTTTTTGCTCATGTTTTTGATTCCATCATGCCCCAAATTCCAGGCTTCAATCAGTCTATATGTATATCACCCATTCAACTTCAATAACGCAATGCCATTTGATCAGGATTGGTCTCACTGTGACCCCATATTGGGTCACTGATCTATATATCATACCAGAATGGTGCCCGATGAATAAATAAAACATTTCCAACAAATGTTGGTGTTTTGATCAATGTAAATGTGATATGTACGTATTGGGTCACCTACTAACACAATAACTTATTCACCTAGTCTTTTGTATAGAGAAAAGTTGACATAAATATTGAATGAACTGCAAGAGGTTACAATTTCATCGTTTATATTTAATATTGGATTAGTGTGATGACATTTAACCAATGGTGTATGACGTTACAAAATTTTGTCTGATCTGTTGTACAAATATATAATATTGATATTTTTCTTCAAAATTAAATAATTAATGCAGTGCAGAAGAGTTTTTATAAATAAAAATCGCTATGAATAATTATTCAAAATTTAGGTATACAGATTGATGAAATATTTTGGAGTATTTATGCTGTATGACCACAGAAGTGCATGCTTGCAAATTTGCCTAGAAATGCTTGCCAATTCACAGAATATGCTCGCATGCCATCCTGTGTTTGTACAACATGAAATGCAAATCCTATCAAGCATTCAAAAGGGATTCATATCATTATCGCATAGGGAATACTAAACGCAACAAAAATGGTCAAAACACAAACAAGATCGCAAAAATATATCTCGTAAAGTAATAGCTTTGTACAGTTTTGGCTTTTGTTTATGTTGCCAAAGACACAGAACATGTGTACTGCTATGGAGATTGTTTGATGCAAGCTAACTTTGATCAAGGTATTTGCTAAAAAGAAAGGCATCTTTTCTGATGGTATCTAAATATTTAATTCGTGGTTTACACTAGCAGGCATAGCCTTTGAGGGGATCAGGTAGTTTGAAGTTTCCAATTAATTAAATAAGCTGCTGGTATTACATGGTAAAACAAGGTGCGTTAATCTATTGTTTAGACAATGAATTATTGAGGGTTACATGCCAAGACACATAAGCTGCAGTATTAAAGTATTTTCTATCAGAATTTTGAGATATATTTGCATGCATCATAGTTGTAAAAAAAAAATATTAGATTTTTTTTTTTTAAATTGGCAGCATGGTTAGAACCCACTATATAAAGGTATTTTCCAATGGAATATAAACAAATATTGTGACAGACCTTAGCCAAGAGTGTGGCTTAACTTCAATAACAAGTTTTTTTCATGCTTTTGTTGATATGGGTAGAGCTCAGCAGAATTTTTATACAAGAAGTTTTAATGTTATTTTATAGGACATGGTGACTATTTATTGTAAACCAATAATTCTTTACTGACACCCGGAACAATCAATATCCTCATTTGCACAATTCGCTCTTCAGAAAGTTTTCGCAGAAGTTGGATACTGGGGTCTATCGTGCATGTTTGAATTTCTCACCAAATTATTTTTCCAGCATGTTTTTTCTATGAACATTTTCAGTGAATGGGAAAAAGAGCGTTGCAAAGTCTGGCTCCTGAGTTTCGAGAATTCAAGGAGGCTCAGAAGAACCAGCTCAGAGCAGATTGACACAACTACTGTTACGGGACATTTTCGAACTGTCAAACAAATCTACGATGATTGTCCTGTGTCCATAGTCATTGATGGATGTTTGAAGTTTCATTGGTGATCTGTGGATTAATGGTTTTAACTTTTGTAAGAAGTAAGTACCTGTGTTATATAAACAGTAAAGACTTCATTTCGAAATATTTTGATCTGTTAAGGATTTGTCAGGTTTAGTGCTTGAAAGTTGTTAACTATTTGGTATAGTAAGGTAATATCATATAATTGTTTGATTAATTGTTTGATTAATTACAAAATATTTAACATGTGGTTAACCACGTAAAGTTATTTTAATGGAAATAGTAATTGAAAATTTAGTTGTGACATAATGAAAAATCTATTCATGTGGTTGTGAAAATCAGTTGTTTAATTACTTAAGTATATATTGTGTAAATTTTACAATACAATTATTTGTAGAATTAAAAAGAAATCAGTTTGTTTATTTTTTTTTAATGAAATTTGTTCAATAGTTTTCCTGGGGCCAAATTAATTTCTTCTGTTTGTTTAAATTTGAAATAAAGTCGTTTACAATGATTATAAAGTCCTACTTGGAGGTTTGATATTTGTTAGGTTGTGTACAATAATATTGGCTTTAAAATGTTATTGTTCAACAAACATTTATGTTTAACTTTGGTGTTTAATTGTTGTAACATTGAGTGAAAATTTCAGTGCAAATTTATAATGTCACACTGTCACAATGCTTCAATGAGTACTGCAATTTAGTGAACATTTTTTCAAATTGACTTTTTATTCTTCAATTTTCCTTTATTATTTTGAACAGGGAGTTTACTATTATTTTAAAGTGTCAAAGGCAATGTTGCTACATCACTGTATCAAAATTAAATTGGCAAGGGTTAGAGTGCTCTATTTGTATAGAATAGAAATCAGCTCCTCGCCCAGGAGTTCAAGCATATCATTGTCACATTCTCTTTAGTTTAAAAATATTTAAGAAGTAATAATGACCAACAAAAATTCAATGCAAAGAAATGAGAATTCAGTTGGAATCTAAACGCTTATAAAAATCATTTTCTTTAATAGAAAAAAGTTACGTTTATTATCTGTTTTTCATCTTTATTGTCTGGCTGTCATATGAATTTTCAAAAACTTAATAATAATAATATATTTATATTAGAAGTGTTAATTATTGTATTTGAGTGTTATAGCAGATATGGTTTCTATTTTAGAGAATAAGTGCCAACGGCATTGTAAACTATACTTAAATTATTAGTTATTAAAATGTACTCAGAATTATAGTGAACAAGAAGCCGTCAGAACCTTCTGGTGGAATCAATATAGGAGTAAACATAATTGCCTCTCTAATGAGTACACTAGCACTAGTTTCTACCCAGGTGATTGAGCCGATATTTTTCAAACATTTTTTCAGCTTATAACTTTTTTCGCTGTCAAGCTAAAATAAATAAGTACAAAATACATGTTTCATTATGTAGAAGTCATTACACGTTTACAAGTTTTTCTTGTACTATGTTTTAAAGTGATTCCTTTGTTTTTGTCTATTTACATAAACCCCCATATCGGAATGGGAACCAGTAGGGGGAGCTTTACCAATTGATAACTAGGGTGCAGATTGATTACAGGGCTATTCACTTATACTGCACGCTTTTTATTGAACATTGTCATTGACAACATGGTGCAAAACAATTTCGGGACCGTCTTCCCTCATTATTGAAAAGATTTTTGTATAATATCAATAACTGGGGTTGTTGGTCCAGTGTACTTTTTGAACTTAATAATTCTAAAAAAAATCTTAGCATCATAAGAGATTTCACATTCCTCTGTTAGGTTGCTTATATCGTCTGGGACCAGGAAATATCTGTAATTTGATATAAACTTTACTCATACGAAAAATGACAAAGATTAATGACAAGCATTACAGTGTAATATATTGCTCTAGTCTGCATAAGAAAATTGCTCCCAGAATGAGTGTGCTTGTAAGATTTTATGGTTACCATATTTGGATATAAAAATCCTGAGCCAGGGGAAATGAAATTACTGTTGCTACATGAATTTTCAGGTTGTTTCTTATTTTTTTTAATCTAAGAACAGTATCACTATATATATATATTATAGCTTCATTATGAATGTAAACAGTGGTTAAGTTCTATATTTTGATTATTTTCTTATCCGTAAGGAATACACTAATTCAAACTAATATTTGTGCTAGATTATGCACCATAATTGAGTGTGCTTTTAGCTGGTCTGTTTTTCGCAGAAAAAAAGTTCCAGGCATTGTTATAACCTTTGTGTCATCGTCATCATCAACTTCATCTGTGTCAGCCTTGTGCATGAGCATTGGCAATGACTCAAAAACTTTTCAAGATATTGAACTTGGTACACAATCATGTTTCTGGAGACAATACACCCAAGCTCAGCAAGGCCCGTAAATCTGGATGAAATAGTTGTTGAGTTATGTCCCTTGTTTAGCTGAGGAAAAACAAAACAGATGATAAATGGTGTTTGCTGGACGGCACTCTTGCTAAATCTTGTATCATTGTCACCATTCTCTTTTCCTTCCTTTTTGAAAAATATTATTGCTTCACGGGGGCAACAATGATATGAACGCATGGGCTTACGTTATTTATAATTGAATGTGCTAAATTTATATATATATTATATATATTCTGTATACTGCTAGATTGCCAAGTGCATCAAATGATATGAATATTTGCATAAATATTGGTCTGTATCATATGTCATTGTGTTTCATCAGTAAAAAAGACATTATCTATGCCATTTTATTTGGTGTTCCGGAAACAAAAGTGTACATGTGTAAGTTTAATTCTCATTCTCAAACCACCTAAGCGCAACCAGATAATACGATATCCTGGATATTACCTAGTGTTATATTTGGGTAATTTTGCAGACAGTTTTATTGGAGTATGCCAATTTCTTCGGTCTTTTCCAAGCCCCTAGTGGCTGATATGATATACCAGCGATGACATAGTCCTATTATCTTCTGGTTTGCCTAGATTACGCCAGAAAATAGTTCCGCTGGGACACCGAGAGATGAAATGTTATTCTGCTACATATGTCCGCAGGGACGCCTCAAACAGTTCAGACCCGTAGATCATAGACAGTGTTATATCTTGATTCCAAGGAAATGATATA
This sequence comes from Mya arenaria, assembly GCF_026914265.1. Lineage (NCBI taxonomy): Eukaryota > Metazoa > Mollusca > Bivalvia > Myida > Myidae > Mya > Mya arenaria. The sequence goes on along the minus strand of NC_069127.1, from coordinate 69,672,040 downwards.
CCAGACGTTATGTGTTTTATGATTATTTTTTTCATATCAAAAGTAGGGTAGTTATATAACTATATTTTATACTCGGCAAAAAAGGTATTGCGACATGCTATATGAATGAAATATTTGTGTAGATTTTCTAGTCTGATTTGTTTTTTGTATTGTTTCATATGAAACAAGATTATCAGCCAGCTATTTGCTACCAAATTTGAAAAGATTTATTAGAAAATACATAATGTTCTATTCCTCTTGAACACATAGGGGTAAAGCATGAAAAGTCACCAAAAAGCCCTCTCTTTGTTAATGTTCAAACAAAGTCCAATATAAAGTACTCATTTATTGAACTAATGACAAGATTATGGTTCATTCAGTATCACATAAAGAATGATGTTGCGCCATGTTTTGCATTATTAAATGATGCTAGATCATTAATTTTGACTGCTATCTAATTATTTGAATTCTGAATAAAACAACAAAGAGCCAGCGCCTGTGTCCTGTCTGACAAGGGTTGATCATCGTACATAATTTAAGGGCAAGATTGCATGTTCTTAGTGGCACTGACTTATGGGAAGATGTCTTTTTCCAGTTCTTGGAAGGAGGTGGTTCTTGAAGCATGTGTAAGACCCTTTTCAACAATAAATATTTTATTTTATTTTTAAGCTGAGCAACTATGGCTAAAATGATCGAGTAGTTTCATGGTTGCCATGTATTAATAGTATACATGTATACATATTGCATAAATTGTAAGTAGTTATGCAAATGGTTCAGTTTTATATTTACATGATTAAATATACATGTAAGCCAAATAAAATGAAATCTTCAAATGCCCTCATTACGTAAACCCCTACCCATATCAAGTATTTTTTTATGCTGTCATTAATTTATAAGAAGTGTATCATCTTAATGTTACGGTAGGTCACAGAGTGTACATTCTTTGCAAAATGAACAGCACTTGTGACAGATAAATATTTGATTTTGAAATATCGGCATTAAAACATGTTATTGCATAGCTTTTTTGCCGAGTATATATTTTGCATTGTTGGGATGTAAAGTTTGTGATTTCCTTTTCATTTCTTCAAATACATATCTTGCATATGATAAAAATCCGACTACATTTATTAAGGTATACACAGTTTAATATTTTTTTCAACAACTTTTTGCAATCATAGTTTGATTTACTTAATTATAGAAGTCTAATTGATAACAACATGCTATAATAAATCTGTCAAGCTTTGTCATAATGCTATATATTACAGCAACTTGTGTGACATATTGATAGAAAAAATAGTAAATGATACATATCAGTACATTTTTGTGTTTAAATACATCATTCTTCTATTACTATACATGACAAATGATTTAATAATTGCCAAATATGACACCCTAATTTGTAATAAACTCCTTTTATCTATTGTCAAACATTTGCAATTTTAGATCTTATTTCTACAAAAGAGTTTGTAACCCATGCAAGATACATTACATAAAGCTTTAATTTATGAAATATGCTATAAATACTTACATCAATAATGTTTTCATTGTCAAATTAGACTCCTTTTTAAAACATGTTATTTTTATTGTATTTGTTATATAACAATAAGCCCATTTTCTTGTCTTCCGGAGCGTTTCATGTTAGATCAATACATTATTTCTGGAAAGTTCATATCCAAATACTGGAAATATTGGATACTTTGGTACTCATTTTTCAAGAAGGATTCTTCAAATAATTCAAAGAAAATCTATAGCATTTACTGAACATGAAGCAGTTTACAACTTGGCAAGTTTCACCGTTAAGTTTTAGTTGCTCATCATTTAAAAAAGATGTTTGTTCAGGAATTGTCTTTGTAATGTTGGTGTTGTTGTTGTTGTTGGCAACAGTGTCATTGTTCCTATGTGATGAAAGTTCTATTACTATATCATTACAAACGGTTACACCACAACAGTAATAATGCACTGACTCTTAGCATATGCCATCACTCATGCTTAAAATGTTAGAGTTGTGCCCCTTGAGTACTCCCCTTGAGGTCTCCCCTTGAGTCCTCCTCTTGTTTCATATATATATAAAATTGACACATGTTTACTTTAGCATGCAAAGCTCTGTAGGTTAAATGACTATTTTAATCACTTGGAAAAACCTCAGCTGTCTCTGCTGTATGATTTAGAGCCTCGTATGTATACCCGTTCATTCAATAGTAAAGGTAGTTTGTAAAATATTAATATTAATTAATATTAGTGTTTTAACGTGTATTTTTTATTACTAAGTTCAAATTGTATTAATCATTAAGATTCTTAAGAGTAAAGTCCTTAGGCTGTACTACTAAATTAAAATTCTGACATTACTAAACCGTTGATATACAGAGCAGTTTGTGTTCGAAGGAAAATGGCCAAGGTGTTCCAACTGTAGTTAAATGGAATTGATTGACACCTTGCATTTCATGACATGTTCTATTGAAGCAGTCATATAGCTAAGTAGTAATCTGTTGGTCATGAAAACGTCGAAAGTTAAAGCCTAATTTAAATAATACTATTAAAATCTTTTCTTGTTGACCTGTTGACAATTTCTAATGCTACTGTAAGTTTTGTTTGTTTTGACTTTGTTCTTAATATGTTGACAAATCACTTTCATACCTTAATGACCGGTAAACAAAGCGAATCTGTTCGTTATTTATAGCTTAGCTAATCATTGTTTCCAAGGTAGAATGTTATGATGAATTATATAATTCAAAAGGAATTATAACTTTTTATCAGTAAATTTATGTAACATGTTACGTTTAAAAAGATTGGACATCGAAACAAAAACCCAACCTTGTGTGAAATGTGTTTTAAAGTTATTTATAATAGTTGGCTTTAATTCTTATAATTGTTTTAAATTAAAGTAATTAAAGTTGTAAAAGAAAATGCTCTATTTTGCTTAAAAGCATTAATAACGCTGTTTAATTGTGAATTAGTCAGAAGGCTTAGATTTACAAAAAAAATAATTATAGTATTTGACACTTACTGTTTGGAGTTTGTTCATAGAATTTAAGTAAGTAAAATAATTTAACATTCTATATTTAGCAAGTGTGGAAGTAAATTAACCCTTTGCATGCTGGGTAAATTGTCGTCTGCTCAAAAATGTTGTCTGGTTTATTCCAAATTTCTTTCAATTTACTTGAAACTTTGGGGATATATTGACTGAGTGGCAAACAGCTTGGAACCTGACCAGTCCTAGATCTGGTCTGGTTCCAAGCTGTTTGCAAAGCCTTTAAAATCGCCATCAGCAGCCTAAGGGTTAATATAGTGTTGTGATAGCCTTCCTAGTACCGTTCACATATATGGGAGTAAATGTTGAGACAAAAACATGGAAAACACTCAGAAACATCATACAATTTTGCGACATTTAAAGACCCTTAAAAGTCTTTTCCATGGAAGAAAGTGTGTTCCCTGATGTGAACGAATCACAACTAATGCTTGCTCAATTATGTGATAAATATCGAGGGTAATATATTACACAGCGATTAATTGTTCCTCTAATTACAGGGAAAAAATACAATGACAAATCAAAGGACCCAGAGAGTGCTAACATATTTAGAAAGGATGGTGATAAAAAAACAAAATGGAAAATTTAAAAACAAAATCTGCTTCAGAATGGTATTTCTCGTTTTCACTCAATTCACTGTTCGCCACTGTGTCATATTTATGTCTCCCCCTCTCTGGGGGAGACATATTGTTTTTGCCCTGTCCGTCAGTCCGGTAGTCCGGTAGTCCGTCAGTCCGTCAGTCCGTCTGTACGTCACACTTCGTTTCCGATCGATAACTGGAAAACCGCATGACCTAGGATCACCAAACTTGGTAGGGAGGTTGGTCATGAGGTGTAGAAGATCCCTATTGTTTTTGGGGTCACTAGGTCAAAGGTCAAGGTCGCGGCGACCCCCAATGTAAAAAACATTTCCGCTCAATATCTTGACAATGGTTTGACCTAGGTTCACCAAACTTGGTAGGGCGGTTGGTCATGAGGCAATAGAAGATTCCTATTGTTTTTGGGGTCACTAGGTCAAAGGTCAAGGTCGCGGCGACCCCCAATGTAAAAAACATTTCCGCTCAATATCTTGACAATGGTTTGACCTAGGTTCACCAAACTTGGTAGGGAGGTTGGTCGTGAGGTGTAGAGGATCCCTATTGTTTTTGGGGTCACTAGGTCAAAGGTCAAGGTCGCGGCGACCCCCAATGTAAAAAACATTTCCGCTCAATATCTTGAGAATGGTTTGACCTAGGTTCACCAAACTTGGTAGGGAGGTTGGTCGTGAGGTGTAGAGGATCCCTATTGTTTTTGGGGTCACTAGGTCAAAGGTCAAGGTCGCGGCGACCCCCAATGTAAAAAACATTTCCGCTCAATATCTTGAGAATGGTTTGACCTAGGTTCACCAAACTTGGTAGGGAGGTTGGTCGTGAGGTGTAGAGGATCCCTATTGTTTTTGGGGTCACTAGGTCAAAGGTCAAGGTCGCGGCGACCCCCAATATAAAAAACATTTCTGCTCAAAATCTTGAGAACGGTTTGACCTAGGTTCACCAAACTTGGTAGGGAGGTTGGTCATGAGGTGTAGAAGATCCCTATTGTTTTTGGGGTCACTAGGTCAATGGTCAAGGTCGCGGCGACCCCCAATGTAAAAAACATTTCCGCTCAATATCTTGAGAATGGTTTGACCTAGGTTCACCAAACTTGGTAGGGAGGTTGATCATGAGGTTTAGAAAACTCCTATATTTTGGGGGGTCACAAGGTCAAAGGTCAACGTCGCTGTGACCTCTAATGTAAAAAAATATTTCCGTGCAATATCAGGAGAATGCTTTGATCTAGGTTCACCAAACTTTGAAGTGAGGTTGGTCATGATGTCTAGTTGATTTTGCAATCAGTTGGTCAAAGGTCAAGGTCACTGACCTTGAGGTGAAGAACCGGTTTCTGCTCAATAACTCAAGAACGTTTACACCCAGGAACTTCATACTTGGTATGCCAGTTAGTCATGACTAGTTGATGGCCCCTATTGATTTTGGGATCCATCATTGATTATTTCTCACCTACGACCACACAATGGGGGAGACATGCGCTTTTTCAAAAAAGCAATCTCTAGTTTTCTGATGCATTATTAGTTCTTGATCATGCATGCAAAAACATTTTGATGAAAGTTCAAAACATATGCACAGATCAGGGCCACTGAAGACTATAAATTATGTACAGATTTACCTATAACCTTTGCTAAAATAGGTTATTTTCAACAATAAAGGTCAGTACCTGGGAAACTCGGATCCCTTTTTAATTGTGAACATCAGTTTGAGATTGATATCAGAAAATGACATCTATATAGGGTGTGGTGATTGTTATATTAAAAAAGCTGATAACTTTGAGCAGGGTAGGAAATGAAGGTTTTACAGTCATTCAGGTTTTTAGGCAGTGGTGTTGCTATGGGCACATTGCTAACAGGGTAAAAACTACATGTTTTACAGTCATTACTGACATTACTAAACCGTTGATATACAGAGCAGTTTGTGTTCGAAGGAAAATGGCCAAGGTGTTCCAACTGTAGTTAAATGGAATTGATTGACACCTTGCATTTCATGACATGTTCTATTGAAGCAGTCATATAGCTAAGTAGTAATCTGTTGGTCATGAAAACATCGAAAGTTAAAGCCTAATTTAAATAATACTATTAAAATCTTTTCTTGTTGACCTGTTGACAATTTCTAATGCTACTGTAAGTTTTGTTTGTTTTGACTTTGTTCTTAATATGTTGACAAATCACTTTCATACCTTAATGACCGGTAAACAAAGCGAATCTGTTCGTTATTTATAGCTTAGCTAATCATTGTTTCCAAGGTAGAATGTTATGATGAATTATATAATTCAAAAGGAATTATAACTTTTTATCAGTAAATTTATGTAACATGTTACGTTTAAAAAGATTGGACATCGAAACAAAAACCCAACCTTGTGTGAAATGTGTTTTAAAGTTATTTATAATAGTTGGCTTTAATTCTTATAATTGTTTTAAATTAAAGTAATTAAAGTTGTAAAAGAAAATGCTCTATTTTGCTTAAAAGCATTAATAACGCTGTTTAATTGTGAATTAGTCAGGCTTAGATTTACAAAAAAAATAATTATAGTATTTAACACTTACTGTTTGGAGTTTGTTCATAGAATTTAAGTAAGTAAAATAATTTAACATTCTATATTTAGCAAGTGTGGAAGTAAATTAACCCTTTGCATGCTGGGTAAATTGTCGTCTGCTCAAAAATGTTGTCTGGTTTATTCCAAATTTCTTTCAATTTACTTGAAACTTTGGGGATATATTGACTGAGTGGCAAACAGCTTGGAACCTGACCAGTCCTAGATCTGGTCTGGTTCCAAGCTGTTTGCAAAGCCTTTAAAATCGCCATCAGCAGCCTAAGGGTTAATATAGTGTTGTGATAGCCTTCCTAGTATCGTTCACATATATGGGAGTAAATGTTGAGACAAAAACATGGAAAACACTCAGAAACATCATACAATTTTGCGACATTTAAAGACCCTTAAAAGTCTTTTCCATGGAAGAAAGTGTGTTCCCTGATGTGAACGAATCACAACTAATGCTTGCTCAATTATGTGATAAATATCGAGGGTAATATATTACACAGCGATTAATTGTTCCTCTAATTACAGGGACGTGTTCGGATCAATCCTGCTTAAGGTGAGGCTTCATCATTCATTTAACTGACTGATAGCTATTGATTGGAGTTTACCTGTGGTTGTCTCTTTAATAATGCAGTATGTATAATGAGACATGTACATCAGTTACGTCGATTTGGTATCGACTGTCATTTAAAGAATGGGTATCAATTAAAATTGAAGTTAATGATCAAGTATCTTTGTGTAAATGATACTGATCAAGTTGTCCAGTGTATAGATGTTTGGTTCCACTCTTTGAAATAATTTGCGGGAGTAGTTTCATTTTTTGTGAACATATTAAAATTTTGTGGCTTAATATTAAAAAAAGCTGGACTTTTTCATATAGGTGATTAAAATGCCTTAATATCAAACTTATATGATTTAATTGTTTTTCTTTTTTTTTAGCATGGCAATTTTTTTTTTAATAATATACCTATGGAAATATTAAAATGTTTATTATTTTGTGCTGAATGAGATCACTATTTGTATATTATACAAGTGATAAGCGATGTCACAAATCTGAGTGAAACTCAAATTAACATAGTATTCTAGGCAAAATATAATATTTAAACATACTCCTGTTAATAATAATTCTTAATATTTAGGTAAACAATTATTTATACTTAAATAATTATTGTATGAGGAAATAGCTCTGCAAGCAATTAATGTAACAAATGTATATCCGAGGTGAAATAAATTTTCTTGTATCTTGTATTTTGTATTTTGGCTGTAGATCTAGCTAACTCTATAGAATGAACAAGGTCAACATGTGCCAGCCTCTTTTCTTTTATTTTAGCTAAAACTACTGCCTACAATATGATGTTGTATGTTTTATGAACTACAGTAAAACACCTTAAATGCAAGAACTCAATAACAGCTTCTATTTTTATATGCGGTTATTGCTTTCTTGCACTAGGGTGAATGTAAACTGGTGTTAACATTCATTAACTTATAATACACTGTACCATATGTTGGTCTTAATGAATTGTTTCTTCAGAGGAGGTGTCTATAGCTGAAATATCCATGTCAAACCAATATTTGGATTCACTGTAATATTTATACCTATATATTGCCATATAAAATGGTTAAAATGTTTATGGGACATTAGACTATAAGATTTGAGACACTTATTTTGTTGACATACTCCGGCTATTGGGGGAATATTGTAAAGGAATTATTTGAAGGTATGATCTTGATGTTTGCGGTTCTCATGAGTTAAAGGTATATTAATAGTTTATGCTATTGTTTAAAAAAAATCAAAGACGGTTGTAAAAAAATATTAACAATACTATTTTGTAAAAAAAACATTAAATTATTTGTTAAAAATAAATCACCAATTGCTTCATTCAAAAATAAATAAAAAAATCATTTGTATTATTATTTATCTTTTAACCTATTGTATAAGTTTCTTTTCTTCTTTTTTTATCTAAAGTCTTTGGTCTCTTTCTTTTTCATGAAAATGGTTAAAAATGTCAAGTATGCATTGGAGTGTCTGAAAAAATATTTCTGTTGACTGTTCCCATACTTTTAACATTGTATTTTAAACACAATAGAAATATCACTGTATTTTGTAGGTCACATTACTACATTAATCTTTGAGTTTATGATATAACAAATAAATGTAAATAATATTGTGTCAAATCAAGCAGAAGCGTTCTGACTTGGGACTAATGGACACACAAGACCTCATGTCTTTGTGGTCGTAATCAGAACATTTTTTTTCTTGGAATATTTTCAGTAAATTTGTAAACACACTTCCCCTCAACACATTTTCCCTTGGTAATCTGAGTCATTAGGTCACATATGTATTATGTTGTGCAGTGAATTTTCCCTGGAAACTATGTCAAGGGCCTGGATTGTGGGAAAATTAGCTTAAGTGTGAGCAAGCAAATTTTGGATAGCTGTTTGTTTGTGTTTTGTTTCATATGATTATCTACCATGGATTATTTTTTATTAACTTTCTAGTAAGTGTTTGTCAATGGGTTTTTATATGCCATAATATTGTGTTGATATTTTGCTTTTATTTAGGCGTTGTTTAATACACAAATCACAGAATTGTTAGATTCATGAAGGCCTATTTTTGGCCCTCCCAATTCTAACAAAAAAAGCCATTGTTATGTTTGAAACCTGTTTAAATAATCTTTAAATAAGGCAACGTTATGGAAAGATGTGGGGTCACGTTTATTTTATCTAGAATATTGTATATATCTGCTCATATAATAACATGGATTTCAAGAACCATTTTAGGGAACCTACCCCTTCAGGTCTGGAGAAACCTCTAGACTCAGTTCATCAGTTTTATTGGCATTGATATAAAAATTAGATGCCAATTGTGGAAAAAATACAATGAAAAATCAAAGGACCCAGAGAGTGCTAACATATTTAGAAAGGATGGTGATAAAAAAACAAAATGGAAAATTTAAAAACAAGATCTGCTTCAGAATGGTATTTCTCGTTTTCACTCAATTTGCTGTTCGCCACTGTGTCATATTTTTCTGATGCATTATTAGTTCTTGATCATGCATGCAAAAACATTTTAATGAAAGTTCAAAACATATGCACAGATCAGGGCCACTGAACACTATAAATTATGTACAGTTTTACCTATAACCTTTGCTAAAATAGGTTATTTTCAACAATAAGGTCAGTACCTGGGAAACTCGGATCCCTTTTTAATTGTGAACATCAGTTTGAGATTGATATCAGAAAATGACATCTATATAGGGTGTGGTGATTGCTATATTAAAAAAGCTGATAACTTTGAGCAGGGTAGGAAATGAAGGTTTTACAGTCATTCAGGTTGCTAGGCAGTGGTGTTGCTATGGGCACATTGCTAACAGGGTAAAAACTACATGTTTTACAGTCATTCAGGTTGCTAGGCAGTGGTGTTGCTATGGTGACATTGTGAACAGGGTAAAAACTACATTTTTTACAGTCATTCAGGTTTCTAGGCAGTGATGTTGCTATGGTGGCATTGGGAACAGGGTAAAAACTACATGTTTTACAGTCATTCAGGTTGCTAGGTAGTGGTGTTACTTTGGTGACATTGTGACTAGAAGATATAATATTAGAATTGCTGTCATTTCAGATTACTAGGCAGTGTTGTTACTATGGTGCTATATATTGTGACTAGAAGAGATTATTTTAGTTTTACAGTCATTTCAGGTTGCTAGGCAGTGGTGTTAATATGGTGACAATGTATTGAGTAGAGATGATGTTTGAATAACTGTCATTTCAGGTTGCTAGGCAGTGGTGTTGCTATGGTGACATTGTGACCAGGGGAGATAAGCCATGGAGGAGATGAAAACACTTGTGTTCAAGTCTGCTGAGACGTAAGGCGTCTTTGACTTTATCCCTTATTACATGTATGCACAAAATTTACTTCCAATGCAACAGGCAAGCGAAAGGTTTGTTTTCTTCCCTGCACTTATTTCTAGCAAGTGTTTTAATTTAAATTACGTTAATGAATTGCTTAGTCTTGGTGTTGTACAAAGCAGAGGCAAAGTGCCCCACATTTTTAATCATGGCCAACTCTGACAAAACTATTTCACAGAAGCTTAGCAAACACATAACAAACATGAATACATATTCAGTTTGGGAGTAGCAAGTTAAATTACTCAGGCAAAACTATTGGTGCCCCTTATCAACTGAGAAAATAAACAAGCATTTGTATCCACTAACAATACTCTTGTCTTGTCAATATTGACATGCTGAATATTTGAAAAAAAACAAAGCCGTATTATGATTCATGTTCAGTTTTTGTGTTCCTAAGATCAAAAGCACATAATTATTGATATAGACTGTATTCAATCGCATTTGCCATCCTCTTTTGGATTTATTTATAAAGCTGTAAAAAAAGCAGCATCAGCAAAATATCAGCAATTAATGCCTTTGTAGCTTCTTCTTCAGACTTCTTGTTCTATTTCAAGTATCTCTTCAGAAAGAAAATGTCAGATGTATGTAAGGCTAGGAAACTTTGAAACCTTTCTTGAGAAAAGGATAATTACTTTGTCAAATGACATTCAAGTGGTGGCACAGACATATTGCTTTTTGAAGTGACTGGGAGCCAACCAAATCTGCCGATACATCAATGGGAACCAATCAAATGTGTCCATACATCACCCTGAAGATTGATCTTGGTCATTAAATGCTTGTCTGAGGTCAAGCAGCTTATTACTAAGAACAGATTAATAAAAGAGCATTGGAACTGATCCACTGCTCTGCTATTAAAGAGAAAAACAAATGAAGAGAAAATGGCTTCTGTTTTAACTTGTAATTTTCTACATCATGCAAAAGTAATGAGTATCTTTAATTTCATGGGAAAATCTGAAGAAAGTATTGGATTGTGGAAAGAAATTGGCAAAAAAATAAAATTGCAGAAATTTAATTTAGTGATGAAATTTAATTCTACTGCATCCACAGTTTATTGCTCTTACATGACCTTCTATGATTTATTTGTTTCCATCACAACATACTTCAATTTAAAGGCTTCATTAAATTGTTTTGTGCCATTTAAATAAGAAAAGATGTAATATTTTTGTCAGTGGTATCAAGGAGCCAATTTCTTTTATAATTTAGTATGAAGCAGACATAGCAATCCTTCTGATTATTATATTATATTTTTTTGGGTGGCGGGGGGGGATCCATATTTCCCATAATGGCAATGTAAGAAAAAACTTGAATGGCTACATTAGGAAAAGCCCATCATGGCTATATTAGAAAATACCACAATGACTTCAATAGAAAAAGCCCATCATGGCTACATTAGAAAATACCACAATGGCTACATTAGAAAATACCACAATGGCTACACTAGAAAAAGCCCATCATGGCTACTTAGAAAATACCGCAATGGCTACACTAGAAAAAGTCCATCATGGCTACTTAGAAAATACCACAATGGCAACACTAGAAAAAGCCCATATGATGGCTACATTAGAAAATACCACAATGGCTACACTAGAAAAGCCCATCATGGCTACTTAGAAAATACCACAATGGCTACACTAGAAAAAGCCCATCATGGCTACATTAGAAAATACCACAATGGCAACACTAGAAAAAGCCCTTCATGGCTATTTAGAAAATACCACAATGGCTACACTAGAAAAAGTCCTTCATGGCTACATTAGAAAATACCACAATGGCTACAGCAGAAAAAGCCCATATGATGGCTACATTAGAAAATACCAGAATGGCTACAGTAGAAAAGCCCATCATGGCTACTTTGAAAATACCACAATGGCTACACTAGAAAAAGCCCATCATGGCTACATTAGAAAATACCACAATGGCAACACAAGAAAAAGCCAATCATGGCTACTTTAGAAAATATCACAATGGATACACTAGAAAAAGCCCATCATGGCTACTTAGAAAATATCACAATGGCTACACTCGAACAAGCCCATCATGGCTATATTAGAAAATACCATAATGGCTACACTAGAAAAAGCTCATCATGGCTATATTAGAAAATACCATAATGGCTACACTAGAAAAAGCCCATCATGGCTACTTAGAAAATACCAAAGTGGCTACAATGGAAAAAGCCCATCATGGCTACTTAGAAAATACCACAATGGCTACACTAGAAAAGGCCCATCATGGCTACATTAGAAAATATCACAATGGTTACCCTAGAAAAAGCCCATCATGGCTACATAGAAAATATCACAATGGCAAAACTAGAAAAAGCCCATCATGGCTACTTAGAAAATACTAAAGTGGCTACAATGAAAAAAGCCCATCATGGCTACTTAGAAAATACCACAATGGCTACACTTGAAAAAGCCCATCATGGCTACATTAGAAAATACCACAATGGCTACACTAGAAAAAGTCCATCATGGCTACTTTAGAAAATACCACAATGGCTACACTAGAAAAAGCCCATCATGGCTACATTAGAAAATACCACAATGGCTACACTAGAAAAAGTCCATCATGGCTACTTTAGAAAATACCACACTGGCTTCACTAGAAAATACCATAATGGCTACATTAGGCACAATATCTGCATTTGAAATGACCATAACAGCTACATTGTTGGCCCCTAAGGGTAACACTAGAAAATATAGCTACATTGGAAAATACCATAACAGATTTATAAGAAAATACCTTAAGGGCTTTATTAGAAAATACCATAACAGCTACATTAGAAAATATCATAACTGCTACTACCATAAGGGTTAAATTAGAAAATACCATAAGGGCTACATTAGAAAATACTGTAAGGGCTACATTTCATTAGAAAATACCGTAAGGGCTACATTAGAAAATACTGTAAGGGCTACATTAGAAAATACTGTAAGGGCTACATTAGAAAATACTGTAAGGGCTACATTAGAAAATACTGTAAGGGCTACATTAGAAAATACCGTAAGGGCTACATTTCATTAGAAAATACTGTAAGGGCTACATTAGAAAATATCACAACAGGGGCATGTTACTGAGCAATTATTCTTCTAGACATCAGAATGATCATTTAAATTCCTTTTGATTTTGGTCTTATGTTCTGCCATAAACCACAGACATTGTCTATCTTTCTTCAGGACTTCTTATACTTTTCTTGGATTGTTATGAAAATTTAAAATGCATTGATAATGACATCTTGCACCAAATGTCAGCTTAATATAGGTTGCCATGTTATTACTTAGTTAGATTCCAGGGCACAGGTTTAATAGGCAGCGTAGATTCCATGTAGCCATTATGTGGTACTGATTTCAGGAGAATTGTGTATAATATCCGTTCTGCGAAAGTGCATTTCCATGAAGTATCATGAGGCAGAGGAACATGTGTTTATATCAGAAACAACAACCAACAAAAACACCTATATTGGTAACCTGCGTTTTTTATGTAGGGATTTAATTAAAGACACCCTTTATATTACCTTTAAGTTATCCTTAGACATGTCTCAGAGATTCCATTCAGCCTATTGGTCAGCTAAATAATATTAGACACTTAGATTAGCAAATTGTATTTATGACCATAGTCCATATGAATTCAAATAATTTATTATATCAGAATAGGTACACTTCGGTTAAACTGCTAAACGATATAAATGATGGTATTGAAATTATTATTCAAGCAAAAAAATGAAATAAACAAAAAAGCAATAATATATGAATCAATAAGAGGTTAGAAATGTCTGAAATTATGAATGGAATAACATGAACTAAACATTAAGATGCAAATGAATGAATCAGTTCTTGGAAAACGGAGAAAATAAATATCATGAATGAATCCTTGCTAAGAAAGAATTAGCAATGAAAGTAAGGCATCCAGATAGAATCTGTCAAATCAGCAAACTATAAAGTGTCCATTCCAATCAGTGCAAGGTCTTCTTTTTCCTAGAATGGCATAACTGATAGACAACCCCAGCACCTATCTGGCTTTTTCATCTGGCCAATCAATCCATATCCCTCATTTTTAACAGCAACAATGTTTACATTTTGTATGATTTCCGAGATAAGTGATCTGTAAATGAAAATTAAGATAAGACCTCTAATGATGGCCATTTATGGTTCACTTATCGGGAGAAATCTTGTTTCCTGCAATTCTATTGAAAGGACTTGTGTTTATTTACATAATCAATTACAGGAATGGGTTTTCAGAGATGCCTAGAATTTCACCCTGGTACAATGGTTTAGGGAATTCAATTACAGGTTCTATACTGCAAATAGGCTCATAATGACATTCCAATTCTAACTGAAATGACCCAGGCTTTTGTCATGGCAATTTACTAGAAGTACAATGTCTGTAGAAAATTATGGAAATATGTAGGATTCATCTGAGAGCATGTTGCGAAGAGACAGCGGACTCCAAGGGAGATGTGACAGGGTTGAACTGGATTGTTTATTTGTTAATTTGAGTTTATGAAGGTCTGCCTGCGTCCATTGGCTTCATTATGGCTTGACCCCGCCGTGACGCCATCACGACTTAAATTGTGTTTAAATGCCATACGTGACATGAGATAGAAGTGACAGCAATTCGCAGTCAAATCCAGACATTGGAAGAAGAAACAGAGTGAGATACAAGTTATCCGGGTGCAATACCCTAGCTCTTTGCGAAGAGACCTCTTGCTTCTTTAACGTGCTCGGTGTAAAGCACCGATACAGGGGATACAACTTTCCTGGGTTGAACCAGTACTGAGTACGCCACTTTTTCAAGCACTACCCTTTAAATGCCAAGCGCCAGGCAAGGGAGCTACTTGTACCAGCTTTTAACGTCTTTCGGTATGACGCGGCCCGGGATCAAACCCACGACCTCCCGCTCCGTAGGTGGACGCCTTGACCACAAGGCCATGGAGACTCTCGGTGGGTTGAACATGATGATAGCCATTCAGCCATTTATACTCAGCAGACCTGTATATCTCAAGTACTGACTCACTGATTGGTATCCCTGTGACCAAATATATCACAGCAAAATAAGGTCACAAATAGTGAACAAGTGTTTGAACATCAAAGCTGCTCACAAAACAGTAATATTTCCACCAAACCAGCTGCTGTAAATTGGGACTTTTAAGGGCAATCAGAGCTGTGGCCAGCTCAGCTTATTGAGACCATTAATGGAATGAGGTCAATTGAGCAACTACCAGTCTTCTCAATATTTAGACCACCAGCATTTGTTTTCATTGACCTAATATTTGATTACTTCATCTTTTACCAGAAGAAAAGAACAATCATGTTTGATATACTCAGGTCATGATTGTTTCCTTTTCTCCAGGTGTGCATACATAGTCATTACTGAGGTGGGTGTTTCTCTGGATTAAGAATATGTTTTTAATGGTAAGATTTTTCTTTGATACTCCAGTTTGCCCAGATATACAAAACAATTTTGTTTTTTTTAGTTCCCTTTGAATGTATACAGTTAAAATGCTTCATGTACGTCCCTAACATCAGAAGTGCAATTTTGGTCCAAAATTATTGAAGTTTTATTATTGAAGCTGAATTGTCACAAACAACTTGGGGCAGTTATATATGACTTGTATGTAATGGTTATAACCTTTAGTTGTATTAAAACCAGTTTAATGGTCACTAGTCCAAGACCTCATACTTTACCATGCATGTACTTTAGTGTGCGTAGCAGCTGAAATTATTTCATACTTTTTATCCCCCGCCTATGAAATAGGGAGGGGGATATTGAAATGTCGTTGTCCGTCTGTCCTTCCGTCCGTCTTTCCTTCTGTCCGTCCTTCCTTCCATCCGTCCGTCACCTGCGTTTCCTCAGTAACTAGCCGGTATAATTTCATGAAACTTAAAATAAATATGAACCACTATACTGGAATGATGCCCGTCCAAAAAAAATTTGATTGGTCAATTGTCCTTGGAGTTATTGCCCTTGATTTTTTGAAAAATGCACATTCACAGCCATTTCTCAGTCACTAGCTGGCAGAATTTCATGAAACTTATTATAAATATGAATTACTATACTGGGATGATGCCTGTTCATTTTTTTTTTTGGATTGGTCAATTGTACTTGGAATTATTGCCCTTGATTTTTTGAAAAACTCTCATTTACAGCCATTTCTTAGTAACTAGTTGGTAGAAATTCTTGAAACTTGAAATAAATATGAACCAACATACTGCGATGATGCCTGTTTATTTATATTTTGGATTGTGTAATTTCTATATGAGTTATTTGCCCTTGATTTATTAAAAGATCCATGTTTGCAGCCTTTTCTATGCAACTAGCTGGTAGAATTTCATGACACTTGGAAAAAATAAGAACCAACATACTGTGATGATGCCTGTCTATTTTTCTTTTGGATTGGTCAATTTTCCTTAGAGTTATTGCCCTTGATTTATTAAAAAATCATTGTTTGCAGCCGTTTCTCAGTAAAACCAATATGCTTATCTTATTCTTTCTGAGATTTTTTTAACCTTCAAGCACAAACAAGCCATCAAGCACAAACAAGCCATCGTTGGCGGGGGATATCTTTTCACTGAAAATGCTTGTTTCATTGGAAATATAAAACACTGTTCATTCATCAATAGCAGGACTTTCCAGGTCACGTAGCATAAAGGCCAGTTCCATGCACAAAGCTCTCAAGTACTGTAAAAAGAGTTCTTCCTCTTTAATAGTAGGATTTTGAGATAGTTTTGCACAAATGGTTAAATTAATTTAGAGATTTATGTACTTGAATGAGGTCAAATGTCAAGGTCACACTTAGAGGTTAAATTTCATAATTTTATGTCCAGTTTCATTTTCAATTATTATGTCCCTTGACCACAGAGAAAAAGATGAGCAATTAAGCATTCACTTGCAGTTCTGAAGTAATACTTGGTTTGTGGTTTGATCTCCGCCAGGGTTCCTTTTTCATGGCCTCTCTTAATGGACACCAGTAATGGTTTCTACCCAAGAAAAAAACTCAAAAGTGAGTCTATAAGCTAGTCCAGCTTTCATCACAATCAATGCTATATTTCTTAGTATAAACTAAGAAATACAACATGCCACATAATGAGATTAAAGTTCTCTAAGCGATGCAGTCACAAAATCAGGTCCTCTTGATTCTGCATGGATACAGTTAGTGACATAAATGAACCGAGAAACTCTGTGCTAGTTTTAAAACAATTAACACAGATGATTGTCACACAAAGAAATGACTGACCTACCTATAAGACTGACCTACCTATAAAGTGATTTAATATATATCATCAATAAATAATTTCATGTGGATGTACAATCCCCTGGATTGATTTGCCAACAACCTCAGACAAGTGACTAATGCACCAGTCAATTGTAACCACGTCCCCCCAGGTCCAGGGGTATACCGGGGATAGCCAGGGAAATGGGCCGTGTTTTTACCTTTCAGGTGGCCCCGCAGTGCCGGGTGAATGCAGTGGTTTTGTCTTCGCACACAATATAGCGGGAAATGGGCCTTACCTTGTTTGGACCGAAAGTCAAAGTCCCCGCTATTCCCCGGACCTGGGAGGGCTGTGGTTACAATTGACTGGTGCATAAGATCCCATTCACATCATATTAATTGGACTGATTGTTCAGAGCTTTGTTAAAGTTAACAACATTGTTAACAGCATTTTTGTTTGTTTTTGTCAATGGTAATTTTTTCAACAGTGAACTATTTAATGATGCGCTCATATATTTAAAAGAAGAAACATTGTTGTTGTAATATTTTTAAAAGAACTGCTGATCTCAAGACTTAATGTGTCCATGAAACTTCCAGAGTAGTAAAAGTTGACACTGATATGACGTTAACAGCAAGAGTGATGTTAACAACATTGCTAACCTAAACAAACTCCTTAACAATCGACCCAATGGTTTACCAACACAGTTTTGTTGTTAAGGATACTATTGTCTTAGCCCCATCAATTTCATCACCAAGCAACTTTCTCAAAATAAACAGAAAGCAAAAGAAAAACACCAATACAAATGAGTGAATTAGCCAATTAATCAAATCGTTTGGCTAGTAATTGGTACATCAAATCTGATTTTGTACTTATATTTGCTGACATTACCTTCAACAAGTGAGCAGGAAAAACCTATAATCACAGAGACCAGGAGTTAAACCACTATTTCCAATATTCCCATTGTTTCTAAGACAGGTACAGTGAGAGATCTTCGTAGGTCGAAAAAAAAAATCGGTATGGTTTTTGTTTGGATTACAGAATTAATGGACAAAAATCGCTGTGAATTAT